>NW_009188713.1:347-12417 GCF_000690835.1 Fulmarus glacialis
CCTAGGCGGGGTTTAAGAAGTAGAGCTTGTAAAGTATATCAGTTACCTTAACCAAGTGCAAGCAAGGGTCTCTGGTGTTTCTTCCACTAGTGAGAATGCTGAATTTAATCGTGCTTGGGGTTAACCCAGCGAAGTATGCTGCACCGCTCCCAGCTGAGTAAGAGCAGACAGCCCTGAGGATATGGAAGCTGTCCTGGTGCGACCACGCAGTCTGTGTCCCAGTGAGAGCCTTGAGCCCTCTGGGTCAAACAGGGCTGTTTGAGAAGAACCTTATTGTTTCAGTTAAGATCGTGGCTTTTTATCTTGGCTCAAGAATTGCACAAGCTGGCATTTATACAGTATTTAGATAATAAGTAAAGCTTGTCAGATGCCTGCAAGGAACCTGTCTCTGGATTATAAAAGTGTGTTGATAAGTTATCCTGAAAAAGAACCATCCTAATAATAGATTGTTATTTCCACTGATAAGGCTAGGCAGGAACACAAGGCACGTGGATAAAGAGCAAGATGACTCTAGCTATAAGTGACTGCTAGTTATCAAGACATGACTCATGTTTGAAGAGACCTGCCCTGTTTTGCCCTTGTATCTCCGGGCAGTGGTAAGGCACTGCCTAGTTGAGGAGCTTGGCTGTATCAGCCAAGCGAGCGCCCTTGGGATGAGCTTGCAGATGGCTTCCTGTCCTGCTATCTTGTGGTAAGGCTGAGAACAGTTCAGAGCCAATTGTTGTCAACACCAAGGTTGCATGTGACTGACAGCAAATGCCACATGATAGTTCCGTGCTGCCAAGGGGTTTTAGAGCTGTCTGCCTACAATGTGTAAGCTTACCAAGCTGTGATGTAGCCTGCTCTAGTAGGTTTACAGTATCTCTGTGAAAGAGTCTAACTGGGTCTTAAGTATCTGTGTCTGAAACACACTTGAGACTTCTTCCAGTGATCACAATACTCAGCTATTTTATCTTTTTCTCTTTTCAGCAAAGAATTGAAATACATAAGCTTCGTCAAGGTGACAATTTGATTCTGGGATTCAGCATTGGAGGTGGCATTGATCAGGATCCTACTCAGAATCCTTTCTCTGAAGACAAGACCGACAAGGTCAGATGCTCTTTGTTTCCTGTAGCAACTGTCTCTGCAAAAGGCTGAGCATATCCAACTCACCCAGCAAGCTCTGCTCACTTACATCTGTATTCTGTCCTCTCACATAGTTGACTAGGAAGGTTACTCTGTTGCCACGTTATCATTTGCAGACTAAGCTTGTTTAATGCTAGCTCTCCACCTTTTCTATTTTCCAACATTGCACAAACCTGTTTTGAACTAGAATTCCGTAATATACCACAAATTATTTTTTGCACTGTCAGTAGAATGGCTCTTGAGTATCTAATGCTCCCATATTTAGTAAATTAACACTTTTTTTTTCCCCCCAGGGTATCTATGTAACAAGGGTGACAGAAGGAGGCCCAGCAGAAGTTGCAGGACTTCAGATTGGAGATAAGATCATGCAGGTAAACACCAAGATAAGACAAGTACTAGTGTAGTACTAAGTGCACACTACAGAGAAGTTTCTGCTGGGAAAAATACTGTCTTCAGGGTACTTTCCAGGACAGTTTGTGAGGCTTATAAACAAACTGAGCTGTGGCATAAGCATATCTACTACATAGTTCCTATAGAACACTCATAGGACACCTGTGAGTCCATGCACCTGCCTCATTTTATATTGTGGGGTTTTTTCCTAGGTGAATGGCTGGGATATGACAATGGTGACCCACGACCAAGCTAGGAAGAGGCTGACAAAAAGGAATGAAGAAGTCGTACGGCTGCTGGTGACCAGGCAATCTCTGCAGAAGGCTGTGCAACAATCCATGATGTCCTAATCAATCATCAAGTTGGGGAAGGGCTGGGGCGGGAGATATATAGACTGATATCAAGCAAGGAAGCAAATACTAGACCTGAACAGGTTGCCTGGAAGGATGCATGTTCCTAACTGTGGTAAACACTATTTTTTTTTTCCTTCCTCTGGTGTAACTGGCAGTAGTGAAACTCTAGTCCCCTCAGCAGAGTGCTTCTCTAAAGTCTTCCCTGCAGGTACATGGTAAGACTTTATTGTAGTCGTGGCTTTCAGGAGGACAGGACAAACCCTACTTATCTAAGGAAGCAACTGGAAAAGGCCTAACATTGACAGGATTCTTTTGTAGCACAAAAGCTTCCTACTTTAAGAGGATATGTGGTTTCTGCTATGGAAGATAAGAGGGTTTGCTGTGCTTAAGCTTTTAGAAGCGAGCTGTCCTGTCCCCCCATGCTATCAAATTAAAATGCCAGAATTGAGTTGCACACTGCTGTGGGGAGGAGCACTGTACTAATCCCACGTTGTGTGCTAGCTAGACAGAGTATGCTGAAGGGTTTGGGGCATTACGGTTTACTGCAAAGATTCCCTATACAAAGCAGCCTCTTCAGACAAGAAGCAAACAAGAAACAACTAAGTAACACAGAAGTGTTCAATTAATGCCTATGAAGAACACTAGAAGTTCATAGACACTACAGTTCAACTTCACTGTCAGAGTAAAACCTTAATTCTCCTTGTTCCCAAGTAATTTGTAACATTGAATGAATTAAGTTTAAATGAAAGGAATATGGAGCAGGAAAGCAAACACTGTTGCTGAACTTACCAAAAGAGCTCCTTGTAGCTGTAGAGTCTTCAGTTCTTCATTCCACTTCTATCAGACTTGAAATGGGAGGGATGGATTTTGGTCTGCCTTCTAGAAGACTTTGCTTAAATCACTGATTTATTGGATAGAAGAAATGAATATGCCAGTGATTTGTAAAAGTGCCTCTTGACCAAATTTAAACTTCTGGTAAGATACTAAGTTGTTTAAATCAACATGCCACAGGATTTAAGATTCTTGCTGCAACACTAAATTAATTATCTAGCATCCTAGTGGTTTGTTAACCAGATGGCTTTACAATTATCCAAAAACTGGAGTTCTTAATCCCCTTCAGTTGATTTATACATATCTATACTTTCTTTAACCAGTCTTCAGGTAAGCTGTTGTAAATAGAACATGAGGAGGTGGCAGACTAACTTATTCAGTACATTACTGCTGTGCCATGTACGTATGTTGTGATTAATGCATCTCAGACTGTTCTGTACGCACCAGCAGATGCCTATTTACCATTTTTTATATCTATGGAATTACTACAATACTGCTTTTGAATTTTGTAACTTAAGAATTCAGTGGCAAATTTTAAGGCTTCCAAGTTGAAGTTATTTTTGTTACTATAAATATACACTGCTATTTGTACTGCTATTCTACTTGATTTTACACACAATAAAACAAAGTTGGATTTCCTGAGCTGTTTCTCCTTACATTTAAGAATGCCACATCACTTGAATGCCTCCAGCTGATACCTCTTTTCTGGCTTTGATTGTGGACTACATCAACACAATGCATTCTGAGGTCAGTAAGGTCTGACTTCACTGGCATTTGCAGTCACACCTCACCTGGTCTCTAGCAGGGGGGAGAAGGGGTTCTAGTTTTCCTTAGGTTGACACCTAGTAAGACATATTAGCTTTTGAGCATTCAAGTATTGTTCAAGTACAAATGCATGGATTCCCTTCTAGTTCTTTTAAAGGGTATAATGCTTACCTTCAAGTAACTCAAGACCTTGTTTTCTACCTAGAGCATACCATGTATAGTTAGAAAGTTGCCCAGGAATAAAAACATATGTTTAAACTTTAATCATGGGGCTGTTAATTAACATGATCCACTTAGAAATAATCTCTTTGATAAATCTTTACCATCCCCCATTTAGGATTCAAGGCATGTCAGTAGAACTGAGCAAAATGAAGTTAGTGCACTAGAAGTATTCAGATAAATCTGAGCACTTGTCTTGGCACCTTTGAAAGAGCTTTCAGTGAAATAAGAATACAGTTTCTGCTGCTTCTCAGTATTTTTTTTTAATAAAGAGTTCAGCTCCTAACACTTGTGTATTTGCTACCAACCTCATTATTCTTTTATGTACCACTACAGCTGTTGACAGCCAACCTGAGTGATGTTCTACTGTGATCTATCTCTGAGGAGTCAGCAGCAGCACTTAGACCCACAGACAGTCTTCAGTCATTACATTAAAATATTAAGTGGTTGCTTAAACACAGTCTCAGATTTTTGGAAGCCAGAACTCTGCTCTTTGTGCTTCACTTCCAATCAGAAAGACATCACTCTGGTCTTTCTCTTTCCTGTTGTTAATGGAAAAAGAGCCACATGTTGCTTGGACAGCTCACGCTAATCTGTCTTTGCAGCTTCAACAGGCATGAATCTTCCATTTGCAAGTGGTGGCTAGATAGCTTGCTGTCCTTTAAGGCATCTGGCAATCAGCATTTGGCAAGGCAACAGCTTGTATTCCATACCAGAGAGGATCAAACAGAATCAGTATTTCTGGTAATTGGCAGTAGGAATCTTGAAAGCCCTTAGCCAGGGTAGGGGCAAGTTCCAGTTAAAGTTTTTGTCTTCATGAGTGATGTTATTCACAAGGTTCATACCCTCGTCTCCTATAAAGGCAGTAGTGCTGGACCATAAAAACAACATCAAAGATGATGGAGAAGACACCCAGGCCAAACTTGGTTGGATCTCCAAAGATTAACTTCCACTGATCTGTCAAACACAAAATTAGAGAGTTAAGACTAACTCCTCAAGTGTAGTTTTGTCTCAAGGTCATGCCATACATAATAGAGAAGTTCACATGGACTGCTTAGACACACCTTAAGACCAACTGTAGTGTACATCTTATGCAAAGTTAATTAATTAACTGTTCCTGTGGTTTCTTCAGAATGGCTATTTCATTTTCAATCTTGAAGGAATATGAACAGATTCTTTATTCTTAGTATAAGAACAGCTACCCATACTATAGCACAAACATCATTCTCCCAAGATAACCTACTGGTTTTTATCTGCTTTGTAGCAGGATTCTCCCACCGCATTAAGAAAGGCCCCACCACCTCAGTTCCAGCCTTACCATTGTTGTATGACTGCAAAAACATCTGGAGAAGGCTGAAGCTGCCACCAGTGAAGTCTAGTAATACATTTCCAATACTCCATCCCTCAGTACTCTTCCGACGGAAATTCATGTATGCCTGAGAGTGTAACAAGAAGTCGGTCAGCGCATGTCATGTACAGAAGGCTTCTTAAATGTTAATCTCAGAAATGCTTGTATAACTATACTATTTTTGTCACTAAAAGACTTAATAAATAATCATTGCTGGTTTAGTCTAGTTAGACTTTCAAGAGCAGACACTACAGGCTTAGGGTGACAGGAATATAGTATAAAAGCAGAAAAGTTCAGGTTTACCTGTGGAAAATATTTTATCAGTGTGACTGCTAACTTAATGTAAGAGAAGCAGAATAAGAACTGTAGCCACGTCATTTCCTCAGCTGCAGCAAGAAACAGTGTTGTAAATGTGAATATCCATGCGAGTGCCAGTAGTCCAACAACAACTTTGGATACTTTCTGACTTGCTCTCTGAAACAGAAATGCAGATACACTTAGACTGACCTAGGTCATACATCCCCAGACACACTGTAAGACATAGAATACGCTCAGGACTATGCAAGGTTACAGATCAGACCTATTGTTGTACCAGTTACGCTCATACCACAAGAGAATTTTAAGATTAAATGAGTGCTACAGCAACCAGCTGTAGGTTTGCAAGAGCTTATGAGCAATCATTTGGAACACATCCATGAGCAAGTGGGAAACAATATTGTAGCAGTATTCTTGAGTATTTATGATGCCTATTATCAGTGCCACAGCTGTTACAATCTCCTGACTTCAGTCTGATGGTATCAAGAGTTCCTATATATGCAAAAAGCTGTTAATGCCATTATGGTAAAAGATTCATGGCTGCCTTCTAATTCTTCACTAGAAAAGACTATTGCACCTAGCAGTGGTGACAAATGGGCTCTTACAGTTTTAAGTTTAGCATCACCAAAGGAAGCACCCCAAGAGAGAAACAGTTACCATCTAGAGAAAATTGGCCGTTCAGATCAGAGGCTTTTACAGTGGGAATTAAATAGAGACCCACCTGACTATAACAATCAGTCTCACCTGGAAAGGGTGGGAATTATAAAAGGGCCTTTGCAGCTGTTTTAGAAGAAAAAGAGGTTGAGAAAATCAGAAAGTTTTAATTGCAGGGAATCCCTGAGGACCTGTCCTAGCTTGAAGAATGCTCCGAGTAGTGAGGAAACAGCAAAGCACATACCAGCATTTGTACTGCGTAGAGCTGTAATCTATGTGCTGGCTAGAGATCTGTTTGGGAACTTCATGAACTTGGCTGTTTGCCTTAGCTATTTTGAGTCCCTAAGGAGTTTACTTATAAGCTCAGAACATCCATGAGGCTGAAGTAGCCAAGCTTACTGGAGTTGCTACTAGTTCAGGAAAGATAAAGGCAGCTGGATTGTGAAGCCTGACTTCTAGAAAGGCCAATGGAAGTGCAACGACGAGGACTTTGGAGCCCAAAAGGAGAGGACGGTGAGTGGTGAGGTGTCCGGCAGAGGGAGCTCTGCCAGAGCTGACAGGCCAGCCCAGCATTGAGACTTACCTCGTAGATGCAGCACTGAATTACGGTGAGGAGGGTTAGAGCTACTGCGTGGAGACTGAAGAAAACATCATTGATAGCCACAGGGTTCACCCCACTGGGATAACTGACTAAGAATTCCTCCTAAATGTAAGAGAAACCAAAACCAGCCAAATGCCTTAACTCCCTTCTGTAGATACCCACACCCCGGCAAGTATTAAGAGATAATTATGTTTACCTTAATCAAGGGAATCCAGAAAAGTCCAACATTAAACACACTGTATGCTATAAAGCCAGTAAGGTTTAATGCTATAAAGTCAAAGCTTAGTCCAACCACACTAGAGAATGGAAAAACAAACAAACAAAAAGTATGAGAAATACGCATCAGAGCATTACAGGCAGTTCCAGGGACAACTTGACCCTAGAATGTACTGAGTTATAGGCAATTTTTTTATGTAAGCCAAAGCTGCAGGCATTGTCACAACATGATGCTGTGAGTTCATCAGGAAGCAAGGCAAAATATCGCTCATATGCCGTGCACTGGTACTCAAAACAGCTCTCACTGATAAGGTTGCGTCCCTGCTGTTCAACTTCACCCCTCCATGAGCTCAGCTAGTCTGATAAAACCATTCCAGCCTGAATCCATAGAAGTAGTAGTGCATCTTTGCCAAAACAAATGCTTCAGTTTTCATATGTAATAATGTTTCTACTTACAGTCACTTAGTTTAAGGGGAGCTGGCCTAATGATTACACTCAAGGAGCTGTCTGATAAACAAGGTGAGTAATCTTTGAAGGTGGTCACCACAATTGGCTTGGCTGGATGATTTACAACATGACACCAAAGGGAATGGGGAAGTCTCCTCTATCACAAATTAGTATTGGACGCCAAACCTTAGGATCAAGTGTCTGTAGGATGCACTTAGTTTTCTCTGACCTGCATGACCAGCCCCTCACTGGGGCTGCATTTATTCAGGCCCTATCTTTGCCTTGCTTTTTTCCCCAGCCTTTTCATGCATAATTCACGATAACCCAGATGGATGTAACTGAAGCTAGGAACATGATTTGTGAAGTGCTTGAGTGACTTGCAAACACATCTTAAGTCTCTTTACCTTTTTCGTCGCCAGTTCTCAAAGAGTTGAGGATAAAAGGAGATAGACCAGGCGAGGAAATAGATCCAGCCAATCACCTCATCAGCGTATCTCACTATGATGCTATGAATCACTTGAAATTGGATCCTAGGTCTGATGGTTAATGCAAACAGAATTAGTTAATTTGTCTGTTCACACTTTTTTTAAAGAGATTTTGCCTTGGTCTGCTTTGAGAGAGAAAACAGAGTCCAGGTGTTGAGACAAGACAATAAAGATTCAGAGTTGGTTTCAGCTGAGTTGCTCCCCTTTTCTTTTGTGTCCTTGTTAGGTTTAGGACATCTCCCACTCCTACCATCAACCTACCCTTTCCTTCTCGCTTCACTCAAAAAAAATTCAAAAAGGTACCTATGGCTTCCACTCTCTTAGCACGAGGTCTGTTATGTAAGAGCAGAGTTTCACTTTTCACGCTCTGCCAGCAAAGCCTCATGATCACGCCTGTCCTGTTGAGCACTTCATATGCTTACCTCTGCATTTGTTTTGAGTCTTAAAAGCAGAAGCTAAAATGAGGAAGTAAAACAGGAGTATCCTGTTGTTCAGTAGCATCTGGGCAACAAGCAAATACAATCCAGTTTTCTCCATCTTGCTAGACTGTTTTCCTATTAGAGCGGACTGGCATCTGTGAAAAGAGAGCTCCCCTAACTAGAAAGCAAAACACCTACACCTCACGATAGTGATGTGGGTGCACAGCTGCATCAGGCTATTAGCACTCCAGAACGAGTTCTGCACAGTAAGAATAGTATCCCACTGGACATTTACAACCAAATGCTTCCTGGATCAGAAATGCTGACTGTAGTTTTGATACATTTGGGAGGGGTTATTTAAACCAGACTAAGGAGCCATGAGAACTCACAGTCATCTAGTAATGAAATCTAAGATACCAAGACTATCACTCTGCTTCCATACCCTGTATTTATCTGAATACCTTGGGGATTGCTGGAGGGTCACCACATCTCAACTACATACCACCCACGTCCTATTAACTATTTAACTATAAGGAGGGAAAAGTTACCCCAAAGTTTAGGAAGCTGTAGGATAGTAAGTGGAACTAAAAACCAGTTTCTCACCCAGTTAAGTTGGAATTAATGGTATAAAGATAAACTGTTACTTGTCCAACATCATCTGCTTTCACTTGGAAGTCTGCTTTAGTGTGACCTGCAGGCAATTGTACCTGCAAGGCAAAGTGGAGGGAAGAAAGAGGAGAGTTGCACCACACTAGCGGTAGGCTTTTGCATAAGGTCAGAAGTCTGTTCTGTCACTTACTTCATCAGGCAGTTCAACAATGGTGCTGTGTTTTGATGAGTGTGTAATATTAAGAGTTATCACCAGTGTCTCATTTAATGGAGCCCTGTGAAGGCAGAAAAAACAAGTTAGACTGGTGCCTCAGTTCACAAAGATTGCTTCAGGGCTGTGGGAGAGTACCTGCTAAACCCTCACAGCTGTTGCAAACATAATCAACAGTCCATACACAACAGTACCTACCTAGTACTCAGAGGAACACCATCACCAAAGTATGTTAGCATTGTACTATTTCTTTCACCTGAACTAGTGATGGGCACTAGACAGTTATATGGCCACATTTTACCTCCCTCTTCTCCACACAAGTGGCAGAGCAAAGTCATTGCCACCAGAATCCTACCATTGTGCTTGTTAACCTTTTGCTGGTAAAGAGGGGCAGAAATAATGGACATGTACTTGGGGTAATGAAGGGCAGAAATTATAGCAGTGCGGTAAGACAAAACAAAAAACCCTTAAATAAAAACGCTCCAAGTGACATAGTCCTGCACAGCTTTCCCAGAGAACTCCACTGAGAGTTTGCCTAGGAGGTTTAATTGCACAGCAGTACTTAAAATATCGTAAGGTTCAAATGCCTGTACTTGTCCATGAACAAGATTACAGTACCACATCAAAGTTCTAGACTGTTTTGCTATTTTCCTTTTTATCACAATTCTTACATGTTCAACTGACTGTTCTCTTTACTCAAACTTTGAGATCCCAAAGGGGAGGGGTGCGTGTGTTTAACAATCCTTTCCTGGGAAGAGGCTGACATAGCAAAAACATGTGTAAACAATGCACTGTATCAAACAATGAGACTAAGGCACATCATCCCCCACTCTGGAACAGCTGTATTTCTTTGCTCAAATTGGCGAGTTCTGTTTGCTTGGTAAAGTTTTTTTGGTGATCCTTCTAGGAAATGCAAGTTTCTCTTAAGCATCAATTTTTAGAAATGGAGGAACTGTAAGTTCACTTATGGAAGACAGTTCAGTAAGCTAATATAGGGCTGACAGTATAAAACATCTTTTCCTGCTCAACTTCCCATACAAATGGCATGGGATATTGTCAGAGGCCAACGACACAAGGCCGTGTGTGAAAATGCTGCACTATCTTAGTCCATCTTGGTACTAAGCGAAGTAATAGTCTAGAAGTGGCCAGTCACACCAATGAGATTCACTCTGTATGAACAATTAACCGACTGTGCAGGAAAGTCTTAAGTATATAGCCAAGTCCTACCCACTTGCTGTCCCCCGTTCCAAAGACAAAGTAAAGATGCAATCATGATTTTACCTCAGAGAGATAGTGACGTTTGTTGAACTTCCACTTTCTAATGAAACCACTTCAGGGACAGACAATACAATGACTCCATCTGGGGGGCGGAAAAACAAACAAACAACCAAAACAACCAAAAAAAACATTACTATGAATGATGAATAGCTCCTTCAGAAGAACTACCTACTTTCTTTTGTGATATAGACATTTTGTCCATTGGTACCTGCAGTGTCAGATTAATAAAATTAGTACACATGATAAACAGCAAAGGGAGTACAGCTTATTTCAACACGACTAAACAACTTGAAAGGAGAAGTAAATAACTGTCACTTCAACATGTTACAAGGAAGCAATTTAAATATTTGAAGTGCAACAAAAATTCATGCCGGGAGAAGGCTATAGGATACTTCAAACCCAGGCTAATTGTTTCTTGATGTGATCCTAGTAACTTAGGAGTCATAAATGCCCAAAATTTAGTTTAAAATTGCTTCTTGAGTCAAAAATTCAAACCAGGTACCCAGATGTTCAAGAGCATATGCATTTACTATCTTAACACTTCAGGAATCACAAGCACCTTACTATAGTGCTCTGAAATATTGCTGTTAAGGGGTATACTTTACAACAACCCAGCTATGTTGTACCGAGAGGCTGAGATTCCAAGTGCCAATACAATTGATATCAAAACCATAAGCTGGTCACGTGTCAACAATTTTGACATTTGGAATCCAAGTCCATTTTATTCACTGTATGTTTAAAAGACACAAGAGACAAGAGGAGGAACAAAGAGCTATATAAAAGTAAGATCAGAAATGGAGAGAGACAGGTTGCCTGCATGCTTTTTTTCTTATTGCCATATATTACACAGTGATCTTCAGAAGTTATTTAAATGCTTGAGAGCTCCCCAGTTCCTCACTGACTGCACCACAGACAGTATATAAACTGTTTCTGCAGAGGTCGAGTTTGGAGCACAAGTCAAGTGCTCCATCACATCAGCGCCTCAGTGTAGCACCGTCTGTATATGAGCACACCAAGTCAAAGGTAACGGGTGAAAGAAGATCTGATGGGAACCATGGCACAGGTCTTCCCAGAGAGGCATGTGATGGGGATACTGCAGAGCAGCCCTCTTCCACCTCTTACCAATTCAGACCTGGCCCCTGCCTGGGAGGCCCTGTGGGCCCAAGCTGGCATGGCCAAACACTCACCGCCAGGCCCCAGCAGCACAAGCCAGAGGTACAGCAGAGTGGGGAGCAGGTATTGCATCCTCATGGTGGAAGAACTGCAGGAAAAGTGGGGAGAAGGCTTTGCTCAGGACCCACACGTTTTGAGGGGGCACCAGCCCATCCCCTCAGTTGGCAGCTCCCTGCGAATAGCTCCTTGCCCAGCACCATGGCCCCCGGCCTTGGCCGGCTGAGGGACCCTCAGCACCCCCGAAAGGGCATCGGTCTTTCAGTCCCTCTGTCTGCCTAAACTCCCCCGGGGACATCTTTCCCTCACAGCTTATCCCTCTCCCGCCATGCAGCGCTACCACCCCCGAGGGATTCCGCCCCCCCACCCCCACGGAACTACAAATCTCAGCAGCCACCGCGCCTCCACCAGCTTTCCCACCCCTGGCAGCGCGGCGCACGCTGGGACTTGTAGTCTCCGCCGTCCTCCCTTCAGGAGGCACGGTGAAGCGGGGCCATCCCACGCGTTAGGATGCGCTAATCTTGAGGAAACAGTGCTGAGGAGAGGGCACCTTCCTCCTTCCCGCACCACAGCCCCGTCCCGCACAGCCTCGGCTCTTCCCTTTTCAGCTTCTCCCGTGAGGCGGGCGGCTATC
>NW_009188713.1:12499-48546 GCF_000690835.1 Fulmarus glacialis
CCCGCCCTCGGGTGCCATCTTGGGTGTGGCAGAGCGGGTTGGGCGTTGGGCTTCTGCCGGCCGGTCTGTGAGGAGGGAGAGCTGCGGGTGGAGGGAGGACTCGTCGCTTTGTTGTTGTTTGTTGAAGTTTCGTTTAAAGCTGTGCAGGTCACCGGGCAGGGCTGCGGAAGGGACGCTTTATCACGCTCAAGATGGAGGGGTAGTGCCCAGGCACTGCTGAGGGGAGACGTCTTCAGCCAGCGGGCAAAGTCCAGGCCACTTTCCCAGCTCAGTTTGCCTAGTGCCTGTGCGCTGCTGGGGTGGGAGCACGCACCCATTGTGCCCTTGGCTCTTGGGGCAGGTGCAGGGAGCAGTGTGGGGCTCAGCACGGTGGGTGTCGGTCCGGCCACCAAGTAGAGACCCGTGGTGGGGAAGGTGAAAGCAATCCCCTTTACCTGTAACCATGGCAGGCAGCGAGGCCGCAGGCAGGCCTGCTGCTGCCTGTGTGCTGGGCATAGACCTGGGCACTACGTCGGTGAAGACAGCCCTGTTGGTAGGGGCAGAGCGAGGGCAGGTAGTGGCAGAGAGCTGCTCCAGGGAGACGCAGGCACACACCAGTAGCCTGGAAGCTGGACCGCAGGTAAGGGGTGGCAGATAGCACTGCTGGCAATTTCAGGATACCGGCCTTGCTTTGTAGTGGCCGGGTTGTTCTGCTACATTGTGCAGACTTCAGTGGCTTTCCTGGATTGTTTTTGTGCCTAGATTGACAGATGGTTGCTGCGTGTGTCTGGATGTCTGAAAGTAGAACTAAAATGCTCTCTGTTTACTGTTCAAGAAAGCCAAGTACAGCTGCTTGATCTAAGAAAGACCCAGGTTTTGAAAAGTTTAATAAGACAATCTAAAAGTATTCTCCTATGAACCATCACTTTGTTTTTGATGCTACCAGTCAGGAAACAGCAACCTCTTGCCAACTGAAAGGCAATTTTGCACTTCAATGTGAGATGGAATCACAACTGGAAATTCCCCATGGAAATAACCAGGAACATGTACTCCTGTTAAAGATTTTTACATTCATTGTGTTGGTCAGCCTAAGAAAGGATGAATCAGAATCATAAAAATATGTATCAACATTCATCTAGTATTGCAGTGAGTCCAGGGGCTAATTTCTGAGCAAAGATACTAAACAGGCCCACCCTCCTCTCTATAATCATGTTTATGCAGCCAAAAGTATGTACGCGCAGATTAGTTCACATCTATATGTAGACTGTATTTGAATACTTTTGCTTATAATTTTCATACTGGTATATCACAAAGTAATCTGAATCTTCAAAAGTGTGAAGGCTGGAATACAGCTTCTCTTGTGGTACGGTTTGGTCAGTTTGCCGAATAGATCAGTTTGCTGGGAGTTCTAGGAATAGAGTTTCCAGAAACAAAGTATCAGCATCATCAAATCAACAGTAGATACAGAGGATCTTTAGGAAGATGTAAGGGAGACTGCATGCCAGTCAGAACACGCAGATGATCCTCTTTGTGAGGAAAAAGAAAAGCAATATATAAAGTGAACTGATGAAAGCATGTAGTGAGTATTAATGGATTTTTTAAAAAGGTATATTTGAGTATGGTAACTCGGGAAGTCAAGAATTATTTGGCCTTCGGTTTAAGAGGCTGTTGTCTCATTCTCAACTTGGTTTTTAGTTTTTGTGGTTTTGTGGGGGGTTTTTGCGTTTTTTTTTTTTCAGTTTAGTAGTGAATGTTATTCTAATACATGCTATTATGCTAAATTAATTCTGTTCTTCACTTCTGACTAGAGTAGCCTTGTTTAATAAATACAATGAGTGAATCCTAATGTTTTCATGCTCAGAGTAATGCTTTATGATTACAGGGAATGGAGCAGAATGTCCAGAGAATAATAAGAGCATTGAATGAATGCCTTGCTGCTCTACCTCGGCAGCAGCTTCAAAGAGTCAGTCACATTGGCATTTCAGGACAAATGCACGGGATTGTATTTTGGAAAAAAGACAAAGGTAATGTTAATTCTTTGGCATTCCAGCAGAAAATAAATTTTTAACACTGAAGTGATCGTAGGAAACTCTTGCATGTTCACTTTGGTCTTCTGTAAAACAGAATTAACATGAGATCTTCTTCTGTGGGAATTTTGCTTTAATTACTGGCATTTCAGCCACTGACTATAGTTGTCTATGTTGATTACACATATTAGTTAAAGGATTTAGTCTTGTGAGATCCCTGCAGAGTCAGCACAGTTATTAATATGAAGGAGGAATAACATATTTGTGGCTTGCTAATTGCTTGTCCATCATATGCTATCTGCTGCCAGTTGAAAAAACTCCTGAATCATGTGAATGACTTTTTTTTGTGGGGAATGTTATTCACCTCATAAAACACTTAACTATCTGTTGCCCAGTATCTCAATACCTTCTAATGATTCTACAGTAGCAGTATTAGCAGTTCTGTGTATGCCTTGAAAAATAAGCTACGCTTGATCTTTATGTTAGAATGTGCATAGCAGTAGCAATCCAACAGTGAATATCACTATGCTATTCTGAAATGCTGTTTGAAAGTACAGTAGGAGAAAAACTGAAGTTCAGTAAACGATGTTTTCAGTCCTTCCCCCCATCCCACCTCCCCCCGCCCAATCTGAAGGCATTTTTTTTCCTAGCCAGTCATAGACTGTCATGTTGCATTCATCTTGCTGCTTATGCTTCTGTTAGCAGGAGCTGAAAAAGGATTATGGTCATGATTCTGAATACTCAGCTGCCTGTAGAATGAAGGGCCAAGACCTCAGAAACAAAATCAACCATAGTGAGGTAGTCACATGAGGCTTGATTGTGCAAATACTCAAATAATCTTTGTGACAGCGAGGGTGTTTGAAAAATTCAGGCTTTGGATTGCCAGCCCTGTGAGATAGGGATGGATTATCTTCTTGGCTAATGTCCTGTAAACCTACTGAAGTCTAAGGATTTCAGAATGTGGTTCCATGTCTTCTTTCTCTTTACCTTATGATGCTCACATCTGAACAATTATGCAAGTCTTATAATAATAGGAGTTATCAAGATTAAGCAAAGATTTATTGTAAACCACAGAATAGATTTCCCAAAAGTGCTGGTCCCTGCCTGTCAAAAGTTGTCAGGGTCTTAATTGCTTTAAGAGACACTATGCTATTCATTATTGGCTGTAATTTTATGTTAAATACTAAAATGATTAGAAAGAAAGAAATCCAAAGGCTGATGGACTGAAGGAGCTGTTGCTTGCTTTCCAGCTGTCCCAAGGGCTGCATAACAAAGCCTCATGGGTTCATGGTAGACATAGATTCTTATGTCATATTGGTTAATATTTTATTTCCTAAAGCCACATGCCACTTTTGTTTCATTTCTATCAAGTGAAAGAGGGTGTTTGCTCTTGCTTGTTTTGAGTAGACTAAGTGAATCCATGTACTTTGGGACACAAATTACATTTTTAATAGCATCCTTTAGGGTTAGATTTATGGTTAATAATATTTCTTAGAATCCATTTAAAACTAGAAAAGCAAACCAATTGGAAATTCAGTTCAAACAGACTTGATAGAACAGGGAATTAAGGGAACAAGAGAAAGTATGTGTTTGCTTTGCATGTTTCACATAGTACTTCCCAGCTTTCACGGCCGCTTTTTACTGTGTGAGTGTAACTTCAAATCCCTGTACCCAGCCCAAGAAAGACTCTTTTAGCTGTATTTGTCCTAGTCAGTTAAGCAGCTGGGTCTCTTCTCTGACCTGTAGGACAAGTGGCACAGCACAGCTGGAAACTCTGCTCCAATCCCTAGCCAAAAACCAAAAGGTTGCCTCAGTTACAGAGCTGCTGGAGAACGTGTGTATCCTCACATTGTGGCCAGGCATCACCTGGGAGAGCGGCAGTTCTCAGAGGCTGAAGCTGTGCTGTGGAGTGTGCTAGCAAACATCACATGCCAGTGCTTGAGCTCAGCCTCTGCTTAATTTGGTGCTCTGACAGGACCATGTGCTGCCTTTGCAGGACTGCTTGTGGTGAGCATGTCAGGGCAGCAAGTAGCACACTGGACCGGAGCAGTAGCAGACATTGCTGAGAAGGCTCTGAGCAGCTCTGAGAAGTTGCCATAATTTAGCTGAGGCCTTCACATGAAAGAATGTGAAGGTTTTATCAAAGGTGTAGTGTTCTGTGTTCAAAAGGAAGATCCTGGACTGGTAAAACTGAAAACTGAGTTAAACCCTATTCTACTTTGGGTGAAGCTTTGTTGCATGGCACAAGGGAGAGATGTTCTTTAGTACTTTGTGCTTCATTCCTTAATACATTTAGATCCAGGTTTCCTGTTGCGTTGGCTCAAAAGGTGATGAAACTATGTGCTATCCATCATAGGCAGTTCATTACTAACGCAGCATTCTCTAGGTCATGATGTGGCAGATCCCAGTTAAGGTTTATATGTGAGACCTGTCATCTCAGCTCATTACCTCCCATAGCAGAATTGTGATTTTTTATTTTTTTTTTTTTTTTTTGTGGGTCACGTATTATTTAAGTTGTATCATTAATATCTCAAGGTGCAAGTTGCTTGTTCCTCTAGGCAGTAGGAGTGTTATAGAGAAGGAAGGCTTTGGATACCATTTTCTGTTTTAGCAAAGGATGACTGGCATTATGATGTTATCTAGGGCTGAAAACTATGACTAATTAATGTGATTACAATCACTACTCTCTCTGTTTCTGCTCTTTTTCCAGTGTATTATTTGACAAATTAGCAAGAGTGTCCAGAAATGAAGAATGCCAGGCAGACTACGCTGCAGGGAATCACTGCACTTCTCACATACTGTGTGTTTCAGGTTGCAAGTGGACAGAGTGTGGTACAGGCCCTACCTTTGAGCCGGAGGAGGTCAGTCATCTGATTACTTGGCAAGATGGCCGCTGCAGTCCCACCTTCCTCTCTTCTCTTCCTCTGCCACAGGCACATATAAGCTTGGCTACAGGATTTGGGTGTGCCACAGTCTACTGGTATTTAAAGAAGAGGTACGTTGTTTCTCAAAAGGGCTTCTGTATCGGGCTGTTTCACTGGCAGGTTCTCATCTTGAATTTATGTGACAATTAGTATTCCTGTAGCATGTTAATTCCACTACAGGCTGAGGGGCTGCGTTTTTCTGTAAACATAATATTAATTAAGTAGTCAAAAAATATTTAAAATGGCAATATTCAATATAAACTATATGCAACCGAGCACACAAGAGTCTCTGACCTCATAAAAATACTACAGATCTATCTAATAAAAAGAAAAGCTTCTGACCATATACTAACAGAAGCCTTAAAGAATCATAGAATAATTCTAGGCCATTCTACCACTCGGAGCTCTGCTAATGCAGTTTGAACACTATCATTTTGCCTTGTGCAGATTGTGAAAAGTACAAACATGCCTAAAACAGTAACTGAGTTGCTTTGTCTGGTTGCCGCCAGATGCTAAAACAAACATTCCCTAAATTAATTTCAATTCCTTCCTTCCTTAGACGCTGAGATCCTTATGAGGTGTTACGAATGGTCTGCTTTGTTGTGGCATGTTTGCAGAGGATATAATTTTTCTCTTATGACTTGGCATCAGCAAGATTTGGTCTTCAGTTTCGTCTGCAGTATGCTATGTTTCTCAAAGAGCCAGTGTCTTCCTCAGCAATGAGTCAAGGTTCAATAAATAGGGAAAAACATATTAGATCTTGATTTCTTCCAATGTGTATTCAGCAAATATATGGAGTATGGCATGATCTTGCTTTAGACCTGTATAACTCATGAGTCCAGCTGCTTTGTTTTGTTCCTGTTTTGTTTTACTATTTGGTACATTTCCATTCATATAACTTGTGGATCCTAGAGCAACTGCAGGAATTGACCTATTTTTCTCAAATGCTCCAGGATCAACAAAGTAACATTTTTTTGTGCAAACAATTACTACCTTCCTGGTAACTTTTGCAACGGCGTGCTTTTGAACCTAGATAACTCATTCCTTAAAGCCACTGTCTCTCCATCTTCCATCAGGAGATAATTGTTGCTGCTGTGGTAACAGCTTGGAAAACAAATTCATTTAAAAAAAAAAACCACACCAAAGCAAAACAATAAAATGCAGGTTGATCACTGAAATGGCTGTTTCATTTTTAGATGGAACCATGCATGTCTGAAGTTCCCTGTAGCACTGGAAGTAATCTTGCTCCCACTGCCTTAAAGCACCCCTCATTGTTTTTTTTTTTTAAAATGTTTTGTTTAAAAGTCCAGATTTTCTGAAGTCTTATGATGCAGCTGGCACTATCCATGACTATGTGGTTGCCATGTTGTGTGACCTGAAGAAACCACTCATGTCTGTCCAGAATGCTACCAGCTGGGGATACTTTAATTCCAGAAACAAAAGCTGGAATACTGACATGTAAGTGCTAAGGTCATTCAGTGGGTTTTGTGCATTGTTTGTGTTAGGCAATGTGAACACCTCTTTGGGCCCTAAGTATGAATGTGCTACAGATAAAATATGATTGAAAGTTCCTCCTAATCAATTGTGGTGTAGCCTGTACTGAAGAACTATTGAGAGTTTGCTCTGGTTTATAAGGTATATACATTTAAATATATAAAATCTGGCACAGTATTTTTAGAAATACCTAAGACAGCAGAGCTGAGAGACTCGTCAGTGAGGTCTTGTATGCTAAACTGTTCTCTTCCTTTCTGTGGTGGGATGGGATGGACAAGTGCATGCTGCAGCCAAGGTGTTACCTCTGTGTTGGTAAAAGACAGTTATTACTCTCTAGTTCTTTCAGCTGAGCTCCTTCGTAACTGCTAAGGCTTACTGGTGATAATACCTGAGAGTTATTAGGCTACAGGAAGTCTTGTAGGGAATTAGTTTGTTTATTTACTTATTTAATTTAATGATTTGTTCTTTCAGGGCTGAGTGCTAAGGCCTTATATATTTCAGGGCTTAGGTTAGGCCAGGACTCCAAGATGAAAAAATCTGCTCATGAAGGTATGAAAGAGTGACAGAAACTTGCATTTGGCCTACTGAACTTTTACTAATCTGGTGTTGTTGCTGTAGCAATGTAGTGTATCTTGCAGTTTGATTGTGTAAGGAGTTTGTTGGACTTAACTTTGTGATTTGGTTTTGAACCACTAACTGCATGACAGCTTAAAGTTCTTTGACACTTAGAAGTTGCATTTTTTTGCTGTTTTTGTGATTGTCCTTTTAGCTTGGAACTGCTTGTCCCTATGACATCAGTAGGTTAAACTTGCTGAACATGTACTGCTGTATAATCTCAGCTAATCAGATTGCATATAAAGGAAAGCTATTTATTCTTCTAGACTATTCTAGTTTACCCAGCCCTTTGAACTGGAATGCTGCCCCTGTCCAAGAGAAAGCTTTCTAAATAGGTGAAAGCATCCATAAATCCAGCAGCCACAAATATATGGCCAGGTTCATCTGTGACTTCAAAGAGGTCTTTGTAATCATGTCGCACGTTCCCATATTGCTTTCCTGCAATAATATTGTTCTGATTGCAGATTGAAAAAATCCGGCTTTCCTGTTCACTTGCTTCCAGAGGTGGGAGACCCTGGCAGTATTGCAGGCAGGACAATCTCTGCATGGCATGGAATACCCAAAGGAGCAAAAGTAGGAATTGCTCTGGGAGATTTCCAGTGCTCTGTTTATTCCTGTCTGACTGAAAGGACTGATGCAGGTGTGATCATTTTGGTATCTTATTTGGTTTTCTCATTGTCCTCCTTCAGGGTAGTCTAGTAAAACACTGATTTTTTTTTTTTTTCTTTTTTCTTTTTTCTTTTTTTTTTTTTTCTTCACTGTTCTAGTTCTTAATATCGGTACCTCTGCTCAGCTGACTGTCTCAATGCCCCAGGGTTTCCAGCCTCCAGAGACACCAGATCCTTCCTCAGCTATTACTTATTTTCCCTACTTCAATGGTGACTACTTGGCAGTGGCAGCATCACTTAATGGAGGCAATGTGCTAGCAACATTTGTGGACATGGTGGCACGGTGGACGGAAGATCTAGGTGAGCTATTTCAAGGATAGTTAAAGCTTAAAATCGAGGTTGATCAGCAAGGTAAAAGGAAACTAAGGCAAAGGAACAAGCCTAGAGCTGTTTTATCATGCCGTATAAGGAACAAGGGCGTAACTCTTGGGTCATGCTTCCTAGATCTCTGGAATTTCAAAAAAAAATATGAACATGCTGAGACAGTCATGCTTGGACTCCACATTCACATTGCCTCTAGGTTTTGGGTTTTCTTTTGTTTCAAGAACACGAGAGAATTATTTTTTGCAAGTTGTTTTTCAAAAGGAAAGGTCAGCGAATTTGAGGACAGCCTCTAATTTTGTGTGACTGCAGTCCAAAAGAGTCCCTTGATTATGTCAGTTGCCTTTTGCTGCATATTTTGTAGCACTCTAATGGATTTTTAAGACTCAAACTCATGTAATATATTCTAAGTGCTTTAAACATGGTCTTTACAGGGGTTTCTTTATAATTTCTTGGGTTTTGCAATACAGAAATAAGCTCTGAAATTGTTCTTTCAGTGAGTACTTGAAGTGAACTTTGCATTCACATGCAATCCAGCCACTGAAGCTGAAGTCTGCCATTAGTGCCTTTGAAGATTTGTTTTGTGTAACTTAGCACAGTATAGACAAAGGGGAATAGCTGTATTATCAGGAAAGGCAGTTTCTGTGATCAGAAGAAGATTTCTAGTATCACAGATACTAGATACAATTGGATGGGAGAACTGTGCTTTATAATCCTGGAAAAACAATTACCTTTGGGACAGGGAAAATATATACAATATTTTGCTGAACAGGTGGATCAGCATCCATTTTAGGTCTCCACATGTAAGATACACTAGACCCCTTCAGATTAGTAACATGGTATTTCCCATCTGCAGGACTTCAGGTTCAGGAGTCTGCCATCTATACAAAGATAATCAAAGCAGCCTTGGCCCAAAACAACAGCAAACTCTCAGTCCACCCAACCATATTTGGAGAGAGACACATTCCCGAGCAGTTGGCGTCAGTGACCAATATTGCTGTCTCTGACCTCTCCCTGGGTCACGTAACCAGAGCTCTGTGCCGTGGCATCGTTGAAAACCTCTGTTCCATGTTACCTGTGCAGCGCCTGATGGAGACGGGAGTGAGGAGGATTCTGGGGAGCGGGAGTGCCCTTACCAGGAACGAGGTGCTGAGGCAGGAAGTGGAAAGGATTTTTCCATTCCCTGTGGTTTACGGGAAGGATGTTGATGCTGCTGTGGGGGCTGCCATGGTGATGTTCCACAGAAAATAAAGTAATTGTTTGGAATGGCCTGAGATGCAGCTTCTTTTTTTTCCTGGCTGTACAGTGTTTCCTTTCACTTCCTTCACTTTTTATGGAGTTGTATTCAACATGCCATCTCACTCATTACAGTGGAAAAAAAAGCTTGCATTTAATGTCCGCTCTGCTTCTGGGTTTACATGTTTCATTGCACTGTCATTCCCATTTGTGAAATGAGAAGTAATTACCACATTAACTTTGACTGAGTGACAAGGAAAGATCCATTAACTTTCTGCCTAAAATGATACTTCATGCGAGGCTCATTTTCCTGGTAGGAAATATGTTTAGAAGGACTAGGAGAGATGAGTAGCTGTCTGTAACTTAGTCTGATGCTTTCATTAGAGACTTCTTGTCCTTAAGCTGTCTCACAATATACATACATATAGGCAGCAGACCAGGATGTCATCCTTGTTTGGGGAGTTCAGTGGCTCTTGCACAGAATGAATGCCAGTTTTCATATGTTGCATGTTGTCTCTGAAAAGATGGAATACAACCTTGGCTTGAATGTCGATGAAACAATCAAAATAAAACATGGAGAATTATTTCTGTGGCTACCCAGGTCGGGTGCAGTGGACTAAAGTCAAAGGTGTGGCTAGGCCAGTACCATGACTGGAGATGCCTGGAATGCAGGGCTTATATCTGAGCGGAAAATACATTTATAGGGTGGGAGGTAACAATTTTCCTTGTTTGGCATACATAATTATTTTACGTTTGGTTTTTGAGTGGTAGAGTGGATCAGGGCCTCTTTGAAATGGTCAGAATTTGTGATAAACCAGAGGAGCTGGTAAACTTGGAGTTACAAAAGCCCAATTTTCATCTCTTACAGCTTTGATTTCCCTTTTAAGCCCAAACACAATTAGCATTTTGAGAGATGGTCCACAAAAATAATTTGTTCTTGTAATATAGTGCATAGCTATTTTAGTGTATTTGATCCAAAGGTGTTTCTGATTCTGCCCTTCATGTGTTGTGTCAAATTGAGCTTTGATACGGCAACTGCCAGGCTAGACTCTAATCTATTTTTAATGTTAAGTATTGTTCATGCAAATTCCCTTAAAATTTCCAAGTTTTTATCCTGTGGTATGCTCTTAAAATCTATTTCTCCTCCTACTCTTTATTTTAAGGGGAAAACATTTGTACTTCATCTGTCTAAAACAAGATGGATGTACACCTTTTTTGCTCAAATGAGACTGGGAAGCAAGTAAGATAGTTTCATGTTATCTAGATACAATTTCATTATTTAGAAGCATGTATTTTGACTGAAATACTGACGTGTATTCTTATCTTGCACATTAGCAACATCAGTACTGACTCATTTTTGTAGTGAGAAAGCTGTTCTGAGATCTCAATTACAGAGATCGATTAATTTCCATCTCCCTCCACCTTCCCTCCATGCATCTATTCCATGCCATGTTTAGGGAGCTATTGGCATATATAGGAATTACAGAGAAATGTAGACTAGATTAAAGGCTTTGTAAAAAGTCTGAATTTGTTACACGTTGTTTTCCCTTTTTTGTTATTATAAAGTATTTTTGCATCAGCAGATCTGCTTTCATTTTTATTGAGTAACTGGAAAGAGCTGATGATACTATTCCAGCATGCTGTTAACCATGAAATCAAGTGGTATTTGTTTCCAGAAGCTGGTAAAATTGTGGCCTGGTTTTAGGTTGTATTAGCAAAGGCAAGACTGTCTCTGACCTGCAGGCCAGCTTGGGATACATCTTTAAGATCTCTAGCACATCTGCTGATGTTTTTCCATTTGCAGTGATGGAGAGGGCTCTTAAATGGTAAAATCACTCTCAAGCACAGAAGTTGCACAAAGCCTATGCAGCATGTTGGATGCAGGCCCAAGAAAAAGGAATAAATTCCTTCTTTTTTATTACCGGCCTATTTTGATAAGCATTCACATCTCCTTATGAGCTTATACCTTCAAACCAGGTCCCTGCTGAGATGGAATGTGATACATCCAACAACTGTTGTGAAAAGCAATGGAGTGCTCCTGGTAAGAAGGAAATAACATCTTCACAAGACATACAGGTCAAGGAGGCTGATGAAGGAGACATCAAAACTCAGAAAATAGCAGAAATCTCCCAAAGTGTGTACATCAGAGCACAGTAAGACTGAAAGGAGCTGATGCCTGGAATGGGAGAAGAGAGAGAAGCAGCAGTTAGCCAAAGGGACCAGCAAGAAGCAAGAGACTGAATAAGGGAGACCCTCTACTAATCCATATAGTGTTCTTACTGAGTCTCTGCTTTGGAAATGGTGAAGGAGTTAATCGTAATGTTGAATGAAATGCTCTGCTCAGCAAAGCTCCAGGAGCACCAGCTAAGGACCTGGCTTATTGGTAATCTATACTTATGCATTAATAAATAGGCATTTTATTTCTTTTGAGTACAATGCCGTAGGGTGTTTTAAGTAGTATAATTAGTTTGCTATTAAACAGACAAATATATTATTCTTTTATTCATAGATAGATAGATAGATGGCAAGACTAGAAAGATAGTTACTTTTTGCAAAACATGAACTAGATAATTTCATTGAATAATAATAATCTAACTCAAAACCTCAGGAGCTAGAGGTTTGGAGGTTTTTGGAGGTTGCCTCTAGCTTAACAGCTACAGCCTGTCAGCTCAGCCTGCTGAAAAAGCTGTTTCTCTAGGCTAGTTTTTGACAGAAAGATCTTATGTAATTCATATATTTAACAACGTATCACACAGTTCTTCATTTTTAAGGGTGTTAGATCCATCCTGGATTAGATAAGAATTTTTTTTTTTTCCTAATGACATTAATATTTAAAAGCAGACTGTTACATATATATATTATTTAAATAAAACATAGTCGGAACATAGAACAATAGAATGACTTTCTGTCATTGGTTCTCCCTCAACTCTGTTCAGAATCAGCTTATCTTTAAAATACTTCGTGGGGCTTTACAGCAGCCACCCAAGAAAGATGTCCAGAAAGATGACTGATCTCAGAGAAGAGCTGTGGCATATTTTACAAAGTTTTGTAAATTGAAATGAAACTGTGACCCACAGAAACAACTGTTGTCTGGTGGTTTGGTTTTTTTTTTTGCAAGCTTGAGTGTATTTATGAAGAGGAAATCTGGAGAAGAGTATCCATTACTGAATGCAATTAAAGGGGAGGGAAAAACAACAGCAATTTACTGCAATTCTTGTAAAGAGCTTTGCTAAACTCCTGGGAATAAAAGCTACTGATGCTTCTGGTTCCAGAATTGTTCTTAATGGCCTTATTACTCTATTCTCAGTTCTTCTAGTGAACTTCCCTTGATTCTAAAAATCATCAGACACATAGAACACTTTTGCAGACAAATGAAGTGGAGAAGCAAACTCTGAGGGCTTTTCAGCCCAAGCACCTTGGAGAAGGAATATCCGGCACCAAATTCCTACAGATCAGAGGGTGTTTACTGAGACTGGACTATTTAGCGGAAGACAAATATTTGCAATATTTGTAAGTTCTGCATGTATATTTGAATAGCATGGTTGTTAGTTATTTGTAAACTCTCTTTATTGTTTATTATAAGTTATGATGTGGTTAGACATTCTATCAAAAATATTTCCTTATCTCATTTGTTGTGTCAAACTTCGATGTACATAGGATTCAAAGAGTTCAAGTAGGTTATGCATTTTTTAGGATAGATAATTTTTTTTTTTTAAAGAATCCTTCCACAGAATTTTGAAGGTTATTTCCCTTGCAAATTCATACTCATCAGGAAATGTGGCTTTGTCTTCATTATCAAAGATATAACCAATGGGGTTTAGAAACGAAAACACATATGACTAAACTAGGTTTGAGCAAATTGCCAGGGAGACAGGATTGAGTCTATTCTGTGGATTTTAATATTGCACCTATTCTGTGGAAAATAAGTGATTCCATTTTCCATAGCCATCTGACATTTTTGGCTCAATCCACATTAATTTAAATAAGACAAAAAATTAAAATTATACATGGCTGTATTTCCAGTGTATTTTTTTCCATTTTTTATAAAACTGTATTTATAACTTTTTCACTGAAGTAATTGTTCTTCTGTATTTTTAGTATCATATTCCAAATGGAAATATTTTTCTATATGTAATTTCTTATTTATCGAACAATTAAGTTAATAAGATATTATGTTATTCTTTCAGAGTGATTCTAAGGACACAAAGAACTTGAAAGGTGAGCTCAGAGGACATAGCGAGTTAAACTGCAGGCGTTAGTATTTCGTCTATACTATGCTGTTTTGCTTCCAGTAACCCTAAATGTGCAAGTTTGCAAATTGATGTTTTCTTTACAGGTATATTGTACAAAATTATAGAAAATGCAAATGCCTGCCAAAAGTTTCTTTCTTATCCTACTTGCACAGGAAAATGTAAGTGACCCTGAATGTAAATATTAACTAGTCCCATAGAACTGAAAATCTAGCTTTAATGTACAACATAGGTTTGCAGACAACCCCTCAGAATATTTTTGTGAAGAGAAAGAACCTTGAAGCATGTTTATGATGTTGTTTTCACACTGAATGTACAGAGAAGATTACTGACCACTGTACTTTGGTTTATAATTGAAGGCTTTTTAAAGATTTTGTAACATGCCTGTGCTCCAAGCCATAAGATTTCCAAGCAATCTAGGATTTTAGAGTATGTTTTTAAGGCTGATCAGCTCTCTCTAAAAGCCAGCTATGCAGCAGTTCAAATATGATGCATTCCTGTTTCCACTGCTGGAGTTCCGAATATTTTGCATTCAGTGGCATGAAGACCAACATTTGTCTGATTAAAACAGTTTGATAAGAAAGCGCAAAAAAAAAAAAAAAAGCCTGCTCTACTTTCAGTATAGTATATTTGTTAACTTGTGTCAAATTCTTTGTGGTTGTAAATCAGACAAGATCAGATGTGTGGTCTTACAGTCATCTCTTATCTGTGGTAACCTTTCCCTTTCTGTTTCCGTGTCTCATGTTTGAGGTGACACTCATCTCCCAAGAATCACACGCCTCAATTTTCATCTAGCACTGCCGTAACTCTGGTAAAGCCATTAAGTGATAATTTTCCTATATGCAGGAAGCCCTCTGTGCTCAGCATCACTGAGATACGGTTATGGCACAAGCAGGCTTTTTTCACATGCCTGATATAATCCTGAGAATATATTGTGGCACAAAACAGTTAGCAAGTAGAGAAGAAAAGCAGAGATTGTTCAAGTTTGAGATTGTTCAGGCTTTAACAACGATTGGAGGAGGATGAGGCACTAGTTTTAAGCAGAAGTAGTCAGCTCTGCAGTGAGGTAGCTGGCAAGCTCTGGGACACTCTGGCTTCCTTTCTCCATTCTGAAATGGGTAGGGGCAGTGGGGACAGTAACAAACAGCATGGAGGTAATGACCTACTAAACTGTTCCAACTCTGGGCATAGTGAATATGTGTCCACCTGTCTCGCTTCTGGGATGAGAGCAACCAATCCATTCCCTGCTGTTTCTGGAGAGTAGTCCTAGGTAAAAGGGGACTCATGGCCCCATAAAGTGCTGACTTGAGGTGTTTGTGTCGTTCCTCACAGACTGCCTGCTCATCATGTCTTCCATTCTTGGGAAGATGAAGAAATTTGGCAGTTCTGACATGGAGGAATCTGAAGTGACAGATGAACACACGGATGGAGAGGACTCCGTGCTGGAAACACCTGATAGTCTCCAGGGTACAATCAGCACCAAGGTGCAGCCACCCAAAAGCAACATCTTTGCAAGACGTGGGCGGTTTGTGATGGGGGATAGTGACAAGGACATGGCTCCCATGGACTCCTTTTACCAGCTAGATCACCTGATGGCACCTTCTGTCATCAAATTCCATGCCAATTTGGAGAGGGGGAAACTTCACAAGTAAGTTTGCCTTGTAAGATTTGGTTGTCATGAACAGTTTCACAGCTGCAGACTGTGTTTCTTAGAGCAGCATTTATTCTCTCCACATGAGCGTGCCCATTTTTTCAGTTTCACTGTTTTCTATGCCAAAATAAGGAGTGTTGCATCTGCAAGTGACAATAGCTGTTGTCCCTTGGCATCTCTGAAAATTCAGTCCATGGATATTTTGCCCAAAATTAGCCGTAGGCCTTAATTCACTTGCTTGAGACTGTTCAGTGAAGGGACATCACTCAGACTGAGAACATGGGGATTGCCTGGGTCCCAGGCCTGCAGTTAGACTGCCATACTTCAATGCTTCTTTTAAGTCTTGTTCTCAACTTTTCAGCAACAGATACATAATTTTATCAGGAGAGTTGCTTGCAGACTTTGTTGATCTTGTAGACTTTGCAGATCCATCTATACTAATCTGTAGTGCTTACTACTTCACACAAGCAAATGAAAAATAGTATTCTGGTAGTTTATAAAAAGTCTGCTAAATATCTGACTTTAAGTAACTGAAATTTACCCTTGTTAGGCTCCTATCTACAGATTCCATCACAGGCTGCTCAGAAAAAGCTTTCAAATTTTATGACCGCAGAAGGATCTTTGATGCTGTAGCTCAAGGTAACACAAGGGACCTGGATGATCTGCTACTCTATCTTAAGAGAACCTTGAAGCATCTCACAGACGATGAGTTCAGAGGTACTCTATAGTGTCACATACCTTAAGTTGCCCTCTTCTTCTTCCAGTAGCACTCCTGAGATGAAAACTAAAAAACATAATTGTGTTAAATGTCTGGAGGAGGTCCTCTAATAGCCAGTACTTCCCTATTGATTGGGCAAACCATTGAGTGTAAGGTTACAGGAGAATTCAGAAAAGTTGAAATTTTCTGTGAAACCCTGAATGAGTTTTCTTGTCTTTTGAAAAGAACCTCATTAATTCCTGCATGCCTGGGAGTAGACGGTAAGTTTGTAATCACTTCTTTATAGCTGCAGTTTTTTGTGTTACAGAGCCAGGAACTGGGAAAACCTGCTTACTGAAAGCCATGCTGAATCTACATGATGGGAAAAATGATACCATTCCCTTGCTGCTGGATATTGCAAGGAAAACTGGAACTCTGAAAGAGTTTGTTAATGCAGAGTATACTGACAACTACTACAAGGGTAAGAGAAACAGCTGATGCAGTGAATACTCTTGGTGATAAGACTGAAGATAGGGTTAGGTGGGGCTCTCAAACAGTCTTCTGCATGAGGCCTTATGCCTGAGGATGCAGCACCCCAGAGTTCCAGTGTGTGATTAACAATCTGTGCATTTGTGCTAGGGCAGTGTTTTGTTAGGTGCGATATTCTGCCATTTTTGATATAAAGTGATTTAATAGCAAGTTCAGGGGATCTGTGTTTCCTGTCTGTGCCATCTTTTTTTGTTCAATTCTAGAGCTTTTTAGTCTGCAAAGCTCTCAGTTCCACCATCTTACATGGAGCTGAATGAATTGTGGTGCCTGAAAGCTCTCAGTCTGTATTAATTGTTAAAGATTTCTGTCTGATAAGTGTCTCTGTAGGCCAGACTGCACTTCACATTGCCATTGAGAGAAGGAACATGTACCTGGTGAAGCTCTTGATCCAGAATGGAGCAGATGTTCATGCAAGAGCCCACGGGGAGTTCTTCAGGAAAATCAAAGGGAAGCCTGGCTTTTATTTTGGTAGGGATGAGCACAGTATGGGCTTTATTGATTGCGTTACCCTAGCATTATCCCAAGTGCAAGCTGTTAAATAATCCTTTTGTGGGATTTTATGTGGGACTGGAAGCTCAGAAATACCAGATGGGCTGTTCCACCACTTAGTCCAAATATTTACTCCCAAAGGCTGAGATTATAAAGAAACACAGTTGGTAGTTGATGGCGTTCAGTGTGAGCTTGCTGTCTGCATCCCTTTGTTTTCTGGGCATTGTATCCTTTGAAAAGTTGTAACCTTCTGCTAGCTCTCCTTTCAGTGCTTTTTTAAGCAGCCATGTTTCTGTGATGCAGGTAGACCAAAGAAAATATGATTCTAACAGCTATCACAAGAATTGGTGCTATATCAGACAGAGAAATGCACCTCTTTTCATGGTGAAAGATGAAACAACATGATCTTCTTTCTGTTTATGCATGTGTAGTAATGGGCTTTCTGACCACTCATTCCCATTGCTTGCCTGTAGGGGAGCTGCCTTTGTCCCTGGCCTCCTGCACCAACCAGCTCTGCATTGTGAAATTCCTCCTTGAGAACCCCTACCAGGCAGCCAACATCGCCGCTGAGGACTCCATGGGCAATACGGTCCTGCACACACTGGTGGAGATTGCAGATAATACTAAGGATAATACCAAGTTTGTTACCAAGATGTACAATAACATATTGATCCTTGGTGCCAAAATTAATCCAATCCTGAAGCTAGAAGAACTCACCAACAAGAAAGGGCTGACTCCTTTAACTCTGGCAGCCAAAACAGGGAAGATAGGGGTAGGTGAGCAAATGTGTTTAACTGTCCCATTACTGTATCAAGTTATACAAAGTACATACAAAACATTTATGCAGGACAGATTTTATCACTGCTTATTGTTGGGGCCTTTTAGTTAAGATGCTGCAGTTTAACATACAAAACTGCATAGTCTTTAAAGGCTATTAAGCATGTGAGTGTCTGCCCAGCTGGCATTATTCATATACCGCTGGTAGCAAGGCAGCCCAAGTGGAAACAGAAAGTGGGTCTCTGCTATCATCTGAACCACTAGAGGCCTTGTACTTTCGACTGGCTGATATAACTCAACTTCTGGTAGTCCCCATTCAAAATGACTGTATGCTCAGAGATGTGTAACATACATCTCTACTTTTCTCTTGCAGTTTTAAAACAGATAATGGCAAGTTGTAAGCGGTATTTGTATTTCTCATCTCCCAGCATCCAGTGAGAAAATTAATTGTGTTTACTTCAGACTTTGATCTCTGCAGTGCTCCAGTGGTTTGACTTCAGCACAGTTAAACTAGGGGGAAATTAGCCATCCTGTCTTGTGGAGATGCTGAGGAACTAGAAGTCCATTAGCACTGAAATGTTGGTTGTATTGTTCTTTTGCAACTAGATTTTCGCTTACATCCTCAGACGAGAGATCAAAGATCCTGAGTGCAGACACTTGTCTAGGAAGTTCACTGAATGGGCTTATGGACCTGTCCACTCATCTCTTTATGACCTGTCCTGTATAGATACATGCGAGAAAAATTCAGTCCTTGAGATTATTGCCTACAGTAGTGAAACGCCAGTGAGTATGCACCTCCTTGGCATTTTATGCACAGGAATTGCTCTGTGTTCCATACAGTGCATCTTTTGCCTCATTTCTATAAAACAGTAACCTCCTCTCCTGAGTTTAAGGGTACTAGAGGGAACAATTGCTGAAGATCAATATCATTTGCTATTTTCAAAGCCCAGTACATACTGGTTGTATCAAGATTCTCCTCTTTCTCCTTCTGCTCAGAACCGTCATGAGATGCTGCTGGTGGAACCCCTTAACAGGCTACTGCAAGACAAGTGGGACCGGTTTGTCAAACACTTATTTTACTTCAACTTCTTTGTCTATACCATGCATATCATCATCCTCACCACAGCTGCTTACTACAGACCTGTAGAGAAGAAGGAAAAGGTATGTTACTCCTGTCATATATCAGGGGAACCACCCAGTGCATGATATCCCAGATCTGCCTCCCATATGAATGTGTGCTTCTAACATCAGAATTTTCCTCTTTCCTGAAGGTAGGAGGGAGATTTTGACCCTGCTTGCTTCCCAGTCTTGCCCCCTTGCTGCAACACATTCAGAAACTTAACCTGTTCCCCCAGAAATGTAGTTGCCTTCAGCTGCTGGCAAGGCCAGGTCTTTCCTATCTCCAGTTCTGCTGAACATATCTATCTTCCTGTCTTATACAGCCTCCCTTCACGTTTGGTCACAGCACTGGGGAATATTTTCGAGTGACTGGAGAGATCCTGAGTGTACTGGGAGGTCTCTATTTTTTTTTCAGAGGGGTAAGATATTTGAAACTTTTCCTTTTTGCTGTTTGGGTAGGTGTAGGAGAGAACCAAACATGCCTTCCTATTCATTAGCATTGGCTGCTAAGATAATCCACGTTTTAGCCAAGAACTACAAATCTTTTTTCTTGGCCTGATTAGGAGTTCTCAGGTTACTCATGAGCCCACAGGCTAAGATACAGTTTTATCAATTGTATAAAAAAAGACTTTCCTTAGAAATCAATGAGCACCTCGGCAATTAGCCTGGCCAAAGCTTAAGAATGGGGTATTGCAAATAGCCAGGCTTCTATTAAAGATTACCTGTCTTAACCTAAAGTCCCCCTGCTTCCTCTTGGCAGCCAATGGAGAGTGTACAGTGAATCTCAGGTCCTCAAACCAGTGACTGAATAGGTTTTTGTCTTCAGGAGAGAAACCAAATGTAAGAGAAATCGAGTGTTACTAGAAGAGTCCTCCCTAGGTCTTGTCACTGTTGTTTTTGAGCTATTCTTGTGAAATGCTTTATAGGTACCAGCTCCCTGGTATAGGTGTCAGTGCTTCGTTGATGCATTCACATGGGATACTTCATCCCTTCTTGGATGCAAACCTGGTCTTCATTCCTGTTTTTTTTCAGATACAGTATTTCGTGCAGAGGCGCCCGTCATTCAAGACGCTGATAGTTGACAGCTACAGTGAGGTTCTTTTGTAAGCTCCAATATCTTTGATTGCATTTCAGCATGAAACAGATGAGTGTGAGAGATCTGTAGCTTTGGCTGAAGCTACTTGTAATAGGTAGATGCTTTGCTATAATTTCCTGGGTCCTTACAAAATACTTGCCAGTGGATATCATAGCACTTGAACAAGTGGGTCTGGATCCTTTGGAGGTAAAGCAAATGAAGTGTCTAGAAATTCAGTGACTGTGTCATGCAGCAGAGTTAGGAATAGATCTCCAAGCTGGACTTGCAATCGAGTGTATGCACTGGATGTGCAGAAGTCCTCCCATTCCTAAAGGGAGCTTTGCCTTTCAATAATTTGGGCCTTCTCTCTTCTCAGCTGGAGTGCAGCTAAACAGGGCAATTTCATGGGTCTGTAGAAAGAGAGGGAGTGCTGAAGAAATTAGTGTTTTCAAGGACTTTTCTTCCCTCCAGTCACAAGGAAGAGCAGGGATGAAACTACAGAAGTTTGTATGTGGGGAAACTGAGGAGTTTGCAAGAGAAAGGAGAGAATGAAGGGAAAAGAGGAAGTGTCTGCCAAGGCTCCTTTGTGTTTTGGAGAATCTCTCATTCTGCTGTATACCTCATGGGGCTCCTCTATTTCCACCACCTGTGGCCAACTCAGCACTCTGCATTGAGACCATGCTTGTCTTTCAGCTTTGTTCACTCCTTGCTCCTCCTGAGCTCTGTGGTGTTGTACTTCTGTGGCCAGGAACTGTACGTGGCTTCCATGGTCTTCTCCTTGGCGCTGGGCTGGGCTAACATGCTGTACTACACCCGTGGCTTCCAGCAGATGGGCATTTACTCTGTCATGATTGCCAAGGTCAGTCCAGGGAGTGGGTGATGAGGGCAGCAGAGTGCTCAGATCAGGACGCTCCTGCCAACAGCCCCATTTCCAGGAGAGAAATCGCCATATCTACTCCATGATGCCACTGGGAAATCTCATACCACTCTACTATACTTGGCCATTATTTTCTGAGTGAAGTGATACAATTTAAGTTATGTAGAAAAACCTCCTTCTCCTCATCCATACATCTTATAGTAGTCTTGATATTATTATTACTGCCTACCATGCTTCAAAATAACTACAGTTGGATAGGCATGGATGAAAGTAGACTGAGAACAGTGCAGACTGGTCTGGTGTGAAATGGCACAGCTTTGTATCAGCTGGAAATTTCTTTAGGTATAGTTTAAATGTTACCAAACACAGCAATTAGCTAAGAGGCAGAGGCTGGCTAATAAATCTCTGTATATGATGTAGACAGCTAGCCCAAGAGGGGAAGAAAGATGCAACTGTCTTAATGTGGTTTATACGCACAAGGATGAAACTATTTGGCATGCATATGTCTTGCATATGCGTGTAAACTGTTGCATGAATATAACAGAGAAAAATGTTTTCTGTGTTAAAGTTTAGTATCTCAGCAGGATAAACAAGAGTTTAATGCATGAACAGCCAGTTCACAGCAAATGCCTCCTTGAGCTGAAGCAGTATTTTCTACCAGTTTTTGTTGCAGTTTATATTCAAGTTTTAGCAATATAAAAATATTCTGTTTCCATGTTACAGATGATCCTTAGAGATTTATGTCGCTTCATGTTTGTCTATCTAGTATTCCTCTTGGGATTTTCTACAGGTAATATCATACTTGGAATTACTTTTTGTTATCTTAAAGAATCTCAGAAAATTTTATTTTTCAAGTGGCTTAGACTTTTTGTTTCCAACTAAAAACTAACAAATTAACCTAATTACAAAAAAAATCTCTTCAGAATAATAATTATGTTTAGTAATTTCATACAGCTTTTCATCCCTGGGTCTCAAACTGCTTTGCAAAGCTGAATGGAAAAACAGTCATCCTGTTCTATATAGGTAAAACTGAGACAACACCTTCTGAGAGGGTGTCAGTTATGGGGAATATTTTACAGAGCAATTTCACTGGGGACAATGCATCATGAAGATAACGTCTTACGTTTATGCTCATTTTCATTGCTTGCTATGGAATTATGATCTCAAATTGTATTTTCACCCTGTATATGTGATTCCTCTTTTGCAACAGCTGTGGTGACTTTAATTGAAGATGACAATGAGGGGCAAGACACAAATAGCTCTGAATATGCCCGATGCTGCCATATGAAACGAGGCCGCACATCCTACAATAGTCTGTATTATACCTGCTTGGAGCTTTTCAAGTTCACTATTGGGATGGGGGACCTGGAGTTCACAGAGAACTACAGGTTCAAGTCTGTGTTTGTCATCCTTTTGGTTCTCTATGTCATCCTTACATACATCCTCCTACTCAATATGCTTATTGCACTGATGGGGGAAACTGTGAGCAAAATTGCACAGGAGAGCAAGAGCATCTGGAAACTGCAGGTACATTGATTCTGTGAGGCTGCTATCCAAGAAGGAGGGTGTGGGGAATCATAAGAAATTTCAGAGAGAATCTTTAGGAACTGGCATGTTTCTAAATAACAGGCCACTGCTTTTTTTCTGATTCCCCTGAACCGTTCCTAAAAAAAAAAGTGTATTAGTTCCTTTTCCATGCATATTTGATGTTTTGCCTGAGCAGATGTTCCCAGTGTTCCACAGATGTTCAGAATTTAAGAAAAGAAGTACTTTTGTAATTAGACAGAATTATTTGGGCTTTTGATGACGGAAAATCCTGATCAGACTATGAAGACAGGGATTATGCAAGGGGAAAAAACAATCTTTACCAGAATCTGTTTGAGGTAAGAAAGGGAACTTTGTAGTTCTAATCACAGGGCAGTAATTCAGCATTTTTAATGATGTATTAACAGAGGGTGATGTTTCCAGAGATGGTTACAATGCCTGCTCTAAGATGGTGACAATGATAAAAGCTCAAGGTTTTTAAAATAAAGGCAGAATTCAGGATTTGTATGACTTTGAAACAGCACCCTCTCAGTGATCTGCTTTCTTTTACCTGGTAGAGAGCCATCACAATCTTGGATATTGAAAACAGCTACTTGAACTGTGTGAGGCGCTCGTTCCGGTCTGGGAAGCAAGTCTTGGTGGGGGTCACACCTGACGGCCAAGATGATTACAGATGGTGCTTTAGGTAACCTGTTTGTATGTCAAATGAACAATCTTTTGTAGACAAACAACATTAAGGTATCTGGTAATAGGAAGCAGAACTTTCCCGCGGGAGCACTCCTCTGAAAAGTAGTGCACTAACACTGTCTTCAGTAGTCAGTTTAATCTGTTTTCTGGCTCAGATCTGAGGCTTGAGAGGTGGCAGTATGTGATATAAACTCATCCTGGAGTTGTCTGGTGATCCTTAGAACAGATATTTTTTGTTGCTCTCTCCCCAGAGTTGATGAAGTGAACTGGTCCACATGGAATACTAATCTGGGCATAATCAATGAAGACCCTGGGTGCTCTGGGGACCTCAAACGAAATCCCAGTTACTCTATTAAGCCTGGCAGAGGTGAGGGTTTCAGGGACCTAAATCCTAGTATGGACTACACACTGGTGATAGAAGCAGCATCGATTAATTGTTAGAGGGCAGTCAGTTTATGCACTTAATGATAATGGCAGTAGCTAAGTTAATGGCATTTTCAGTCAGCAGAAAATGTAAAGGATTAAGTGGGCTCATTATTCACATAGCAGTTTTACTCTCTGGAATAGAAGCCCCATAGATTCATCATTCTGACTGTAGATTTTACAAGGCAGATAATATATGTAAATCCTGAGGAGATGGGATAGTGTATGATGGCAGTTGAGTAGCCAAGAAGCTACTGTGGAGGCCCCAAAGTCTATAGTTTGTGAGCTCAGCATCCAGCACAGAAGTATTTTACTATATGATCAGTCTCTGCTGTACTTGCCAGCTGGAATATGGAAAACTCATGGAACAGTATGGGGAAGAAAACCACAAAGCCCTTTCTTCCTGCTTCTTTCTTCTTCTTTTGTCAGCTTCCTATATAAACCACTTGTATATTTTCTTCTGTTTCTGTGCAGGGGAAAAAATTAACCATTCCTTTCCTTTTTAGTTTCAGGGAAAAACTGGAAAACATTGGTTCCGCTTTTAAGAGATGGAACCAGGAGAGAAGAGACTCAAAAACTACCAGAAGAAGTCAAATTAAAACCTGTTTTGGAACCTTATTATGAGCCAGAAGATTCTGAGACGTTGAAGGAGTCACTTCCGAAGTCAGTCTAATCTTACTTTATTTTTAAGAAGAAGGTTAATTCTAGTTGCCTATGTTGGTCCTCACAAGCAGGACAATTAGAGCACTTCATTCATAAGAACAGGGATTTATGGAAAAAGGTCAGAGGGCTTAGGAAATTATTGTGTGCAAGGATTTATTATGTTAAATAAACTACTTGTTGTTTAAGCTTATGTCTTCCTGGTTATTTTTAGTATATATTTGCAAGAAACTGTCTATACTAATTGGTTTATATTTACTTGGCTAGATATTTGTATCTAGGCTGTCTCATGAAGTGTTAGAAACAGTTCCCATAGTTGGGGTTTTTTTGGTTTTATAAATAAATGCATTGAGAATTTCCCACACTTCAGAGCTGTCTGTAAGGTAGCTAGCCCTTTTTAGTGCAGATTTTTTCCCAGTCTTCATCCGTTTCTTTTACTCTTTGAAAGTGCTGTCATGCATTTCTGAGATCTGAGCTGACATTTGCATTGTTAGCTAACAGGAGCTTCACTAAGTTTTGCAGGTTGGTGCAAGTGGCCAGTGATGGTGGATATTATGTTGATAATACGGAAATAATAAAAGCACCTGTAGAAAAGTTATCACTCAACACCCTGAACATAGTAGATTTAATACCTTCTGTCTGCTTTTAGATTCTCTTTCTTTTTAAAAGTATTTTTGTGAGCAGCTACAGGCCCTGATTTTGTGGCTTCGCAGCCTCAAAAACTAATCAAATTATTATGAAACTGGAGAAGGACTCATAAAAGAGCAGTAAAAATCACCAAGAACCCAGAGATATGTTCCTGTGAGGAAAGTTCCTTGGAAAGGAGATAAATAAATGGGGACACAGTGAAAGAATACAAAGTAATGAATGATCTAGAGATGTTGTTATTCTTTTCTCATAACACAAGAACAAATATACTCTGTGAAATTTTAAAGGTTGAATAGTCAAAATCAATGAAATAAATGTTTCTCTTACACTGAGTAAACTCCAGAATTCACAGTTACTCTTACTGAGGCTAAAGGCTTAACAAGATCCCAAATTTGACATTTATTTAGATAACAGATGAACTTTGCACAAAGTAAGAGATAGTGGTTATAGAGAATATATGTTTCAAAGGTCAGATGTATAATAATGTATAACAATAATAATCTTGAAATCAGAAAGTTTTTGTTCTTGACTTTGACAGCAACAACAGGAGGAAAGAAATCTGGTGCTGCAAATCCATCTGGCTGGATTTACAAAGAGAATCAGGAAAAATATCTGAGAAAGAAAATAGGCAGATGTTCCTAAACTACGGATAGGAGCCCTGGAAAGAGAGGAAAGAATAGGAGGAACTTTGGCATCCTCTTGAAAAGTGGCTGGACAGAAAGGAACTAAGGATAAGAAAATTTGTCTTATAGACAGCTGGCCCAATATTTCAAGTGCTGGACCTTGCACTGTGCAGCAGTGTTGGGCAAGAAAAGGTAAATTGTTTTACCTTCTTCCTTGTTATGTATCACTAAAGCACTTAGACTTAACAGCCTTTGATGCACAAGTACAGCGTGCATATACAGGTATCCTTAAGCCAACAAGGTTTTTAACCATGGGTTTCAGTTTGAGCATGTGCACTGTTTCTGTGGTTGCATTTGAAGTAGAGTTGTGCTAAAGCGCTTCTGTGAAATTGGGCCAGAGTGCGCAGCCTTTGCCAGGGAAAGCCCGTCATGCTTGGCCTGTGATGCATCCAAAGACTGTGGTCAGAGAACATTCATATGAGTCATTGAAGGTGAAAAGTGGTATGCTGGAAGGGTCAGTTGCAAATTATTAGGAAAATTGGAAATCAAAGACATAGAAAATTGAGCCAGCCTTTGAAAGATAATTTTCATCAATACTTATAATTTTTCTGCATTTAGTAAGGTAGTGAAACATTCACTATTCTTAAAGAGAAGCAATTAGTGTATTTACATACAGACTGCCCTTCACTGCTAACACTGTTAGATGAAACTTTGAGTTGTTTGACGTCAATTCTTTTACTGGGGTCAGGATCTCTCATAAGATACTACAGCAATATATTTCAACAAAATCTTCATGCATCCAACTGCTTTATTTGAAATAGTAGCACCATCTAGAGGACTAGTAATTCTTGTTTCTTTTGTTAACATCATTCAGGACAAACGTAATTTTATTTTCATAGAGTTTGTAGGGTATAACCAGAGAAACTTGCCAAAGGATTTGAAAGAATTGCTTGAAAAAAATTGGAATTTAAACCCAACAAGCTTTGTCTGTAGTGGACAGGGAAACCACAAGATGTTTAAAGTAGGCATGTTTAATTTCATACCATTACAAAGGTGTATCTCTAAACACTTGGTAGCAGCCTTTATAGGTTCCACTCAAGACTTCATTATGCTCCATGCTGAACATAGCAAGAGTCAGTCCACATGTAAAACAAGTACAGCAAAGTAGACAAGCCAGGCTGAGACAGTGAAATAATTTATTATTAAAACTATTAAGAATAAATGTAGAAACGGGCTGACCAGAAAAACATAGTCGATTGTCTCCATGCCTTTGTGTGCCAGGCAAATTTATGCTTGAAAGCACACCAGGATCATGATGTAGCTGGAAAGCATTCATGAAATTTCTGTGTTCCCTGTGAGGAATCCATTTCTCATAATTATCAGCCTGGGTAGAGACCTAATCCATTGCTTAAATTCCGCCTTGATTTACATCAAGTGCCTATCCAGAAGGATTGATCAGCTGCCCTAGGTAACCTGAACAGAATATAGACCACTGCCTTCCTGTCCCTTTCTGCTCCAACAAGATTACAAAGACTGCAAGGGACTTGTTAATAAAAAACTGAAATGCTAGAATTCAGAATGAAAACATTACACCAGTATAGTGCTGTGGTTAAAAATGTAAATGCCCTATATTTGTGGGATAGGGTGGTGCTGATGGGTTTTTCGGTTGCATTTTTTAAATCCCTTAGTCTTCTCGGGGAAGCAAACAAAATTATCCCACTTTTCTAGAGTGAGTTATTACTAACCTCTCAGAATTTCCAGCTGTATCATCACTCAGTTACTGCAATGGGCAGAAATTTGTTTCCCACAGATGGGGAGGTATGGCTTGGCAGTGACTCCAACCCAGTGTCGCACACATTTATTCAGACTCAGCTGGCCAGGGTTCTGTTTGCCACAGTTTACTTCCTTCATCTTCATTCCACCTAGGTGCATAGAATTGCTTTTGGAAATCAAGGGGTGTCTCTCTTCAGGCAGACTGGGTGGGATGCCTTCGGGGGACATACTTGTTCTGAACGGACAGAGAGCACAAAGACTCACTCTTGCAGTGGAGGGCTGCAACTAACCCCCAGGGAAGAGAGGTGGCTTGTCAGGAAGTATTTGTGCTTTAAGAATAGCTTTGCTAGGACCAGCACCTTTCTATTCCTACTGCTAGACACCTCCACTGGATGAGGAGGAGCATGGCTTTGCAATAAATTATCTTTACTTGGGTTGTTTTGTGGAAGTTCTGCTCACCTTGGCAGACATATTTTGCATGGTCTTGCAGAATCCATGTCTTGAGCACTTGGGGATTTTTTTAGTTTGAAGTTTGCATAACTATTTCACACTGAACATGGTTAGAAATAGCACATGATTCCCATGCTATTCCTTGAGGCTTGCAGGTGGTAAAAATCAGTCCTCTCACAGTTATTAGTGACATTAATTTGTGTCCACACTAAGTGCTTAATATGAGATGATCAGGTTCAACAACTGTATATATCCACCAGCTCCCAATAACCTCATTGGCTTAAAAGCAAAAGAAATGAAGGGTGTTGATGAGCTCACCTCCTGTCTGTGGGTGACAACTGTAATTAACAATGACTGCAAATGTGTGTGGGATGGGAGATAGCAAGAAGAGGTGAGCTGGATGAAGGTGAGTTGGGCTACACTTCACTGGGAGTTGAAAATGGGCTGATGTTGCTTTTTGTGGAAAAGTAACAAACACGATCTCAGTATTTTACAGCATTGCCATACCTGAGATGCAACTTGTCTAGTCAGCCAAGTAAACTGAACTGTTATGTCTTTCAAACTCCAATAATTTCAATAATTAGTTGAGAAAAATGTACATCCTACCTGAAAAACTTGGAGCCACATAGCCTGTTGTTTGTGTGCACTCATTGTGTCCTCTGCAACAGCTGGCATTGGAGTCTGAATAGCCCTTATCCTAATTAAACATTAATGTTAATTCCTTCTCAGGCAGCACATTGGTAGTTTTTAGTGGGGTCCATGGAAGACACCAGAGCCCACAAGGGGGCCTCCAAGCCATGTGCAGGGATGCTGCCTAGTCCCTCTGGGGTACGCCATAACAGACTTGCCCCAGGAAAGCCCCTCTTCCTCTGACGCCACTGTCTTGCTTTGCTGCCTCTGATCAAATTCATTATGCAGAACCATATTTATCTTTGCCAAGTGCCAGCTAATCCTGTCACTCTTCTATGGCATCTATATCACACTAGCACTTTACTCAGTCATGCATCTTTGCTGGAGTCCTCAGTACTCAAAAATCCACAAGATGTGTGCCCAGCAAGTGCTGCTGTGTTACTAAACACAGGAGATCTTGCCAACCCCACAGCCTTAAGGAATAAAGCCAGTGGACTCAGGTTCTGATGCTTGAAGTTTTCAGAACCCCATCAATAGGAATTTTGTACAGTGTTTTTGAACAAACTGTCTTGGTAAATCTTCCAAACTCAAAAAAATCCATGTACATTAAAAATCCCAGATAAGCTGATGTTCAGAGCAACTCACTGTCAGCCAGTGTCTTGGATATTTAACACCAGCTTGCATGTTTTGATGCATTAGAGACAATCCTCTTGCGGTGAAGGATACTTCTTAGAAGTCTTTCTTGCTCCATTAGGCAACAGGCATGGATTTACTAGGGAGGAAGAGGTCTTAATTGATGCTGCCAGATGCAGCATAGACATCCTGGGTCTTCTTGATGTGGTTATAGGGCTCTGAAGTGCTTTCCATCACCCACACCATGCAGACTGGGATTACTTCTGACTCTGGAATAGTTTCCACAGAGAAAATATGGACCCAATTTCTCCTACATCAGAAGTTAAACTGTACAAAGCACTTCAAAATACATGGTGGAGAGTACCCTATTTCTCTGGGAAGGAGGGGAAATCAACCAAATGTCCTCATGGGACTTCTCTCTTTCTGGTGTGTTTGTGATACTGTGGCAGGGCTACATCACTATTAGTAACACTTCCTGTTTCAATGTGCAGGCAATGAGTAGACATGAGGAGACACGAACATTTACAGAATCACTGAGGTTTTCAGACTTCATCATCATACAGAACAGTACTTCTCGGTCATTGTTATAATCAGCCTTTAAAATCGACATTTTAGTCACCAGAATGTTGATATGAAAACTCGTGTCACCTGGAATTGCCATATCAGCTGGCTGCTCTACAGCCAGCAAGAGCAACTCCCAATTACAGGAACTGGAAGGAAGTATCCTACTCACTCGGCCAGTAAGAGCAGTTTTAAGCCATGTCACTAAGTCAAAGTCATTTGTTTCCAAGCTGACATAGTAGGTTTAGCCCAGACAGTTCCTCTTATTCCAAATGAGAATATGGATAATGAACCACCTAGAGAAAAGGGATCGTGTCCTCAGTTCCTGTTAGTCAGAGGGGGAAAGCCAAGAGTGTTCAATTGACATAGAGGAAGACAGAAGGAAGACAATGTCCCCCATTAGCAGAAAGATATAGAAAAGTGGAGTTTAGGGCTGGAAATAGGTAGAAGGTTCTCAAGAGACTGATTTGCAAGGACAAATGGAAACAGTTAGCTGTATCTTAGCTAAGCACTGAATAACAGAAAATTGAAGCATTGACAAAGACAGGAGATGATTTGCATAATAAAAGGGGTTTTAATCAGAATAACGGGTTGAAATTGAGACAAGGAAAATGTATCCTGAAAAGATAATCTTCCTGTGGGGCACATATAATGTGCCCAAAGAACTGCCTTTGGAAATACTGGAAGATTCATTCGGTCCATGTAAGCAAATAGATCCAGTGCCATCCTGACTGCAGTAACATGGGACCTGCAGGTTTTAGCTCTCTTATTTTGGGGAACCAAAGTATCTGGGGGTTTATTTCAACTGGTAGATATTCACCTTCAATTCTGCTTCACTTATTTCCCAGAAATAGCTTGACAGAAAGTGGAAGGGGCCTGCAGGGACTTTATTTTGTTATAGTTAGTGAGCATCTCATATGCTGCTACAGTTGATGCAAAGTTTAGCTCTCAGTGTAAGACCTGATAGTGGTGAATTTTTGTTCCCCTCATATTTTTTACAGGTCTAACCAGATCTTTGGAGGGGGAAGGGGAAGGAACTATTCCCCAGATTTAGATGGATGAGAAAGATAAAAACCTTTTCCTTTTAAAAAGGGAGGTTTGATGTTCTTAAAATCAAATGACTGAACTATTAGTTCAACCTGAAATTATTATAACATTAAGGTTCCTTGCCAGTTTCGGTGATCACCCTCCAAAAACTACTTGAGTCAAACAGTGGCAATACAGACTTGAGCAAAAAAATGTAGCATATAGGTGGGGCACGTTTTCTTCATGGTGTATTCCTTGAGGCATTTTCATATTGCTTAATTCCCCTGCACTGCTAAGCGTTACCAGAAACTATGCACCACAACTGAAGATTTACCGAGGGTACAAACTCACACTGAAATAGTTGGAGAACAACCCTGACCTAGTTGGGACGGTGAGGCTCAGAACAGCCAAGTGAAGTTTGTGCTTTGAAAGACCTCAGTGAAGTGTTATATGTTGTTTCACGCAGGAGACATGGCACCCTCCTGGGTGACTGTGAAGTGAGAACCAATAGAAGTGAAAAGTGCCTACCTCATGGTCTTAAAACTGGTTTTATTTTTTCCTCAAATACAAACCTCAAAAGTTTGCATACCCCTGTGAGCCTCCCCCACTGACCGTGCATAGCCTGTGACGTACAGCACCAGCAGACGGCACATGCACACAGGACAGGGACAAGACATGCCCAATACCCCACACATCGATGGAGTGATGACTGGCAAAGATCTTTATAGGTTTGCACTGTTACTTTTTGCCTTGAGGGTGGCAGGGGACACTAACAGCACAGATACAGGAAAAGACACAAGAAAAGAGTGACATAGTCTCTTATTATTATCTTGTGTTTATGCAGTCCCCTGTAACTTTGCTAAGGGAAGAGATAACTATGACCTGAAGTCAAATACTGATGCCATTTACATGAAGTTGATTTTCACTGCATTGATTTCAACTCACTCATGACTGAGCCCATCCCTGCACAGTGAAGTGGCCACAGGTGCAGGAATTAGAGAGATTCAGGTGGAAGTGAGTGCACTATCAGGTGGCGAAGGAGTATAATAAGGGAGGAAGGAAGGTTGCTTTGTTTCTTTGGCAAGGGGGAAGGGGGTAGAAGCTGAGACATAGGATCAGGCTTATTTCTGTTCTTTTGTTCTCTTAGTGTATATATTAAAGTAGCCTCTGTGAGCTGTAGCCATGGTTCAGCAGCTACTCAAACGCAGCATATAAATTTTCATGTTCCCAAGCTTAGCTATAGAAAGGAAGACAACAGCAGAGACAGACAGAGGCGTGTCATGAGCAGTGTTACTCATTGTAATAGGCAGGAGTCTTGGGGCATCAGCACTGCAGCTGGAGAAAGCTGCTTGAATTGGGTCCAGAAAATGTAATTTGGGGGAATAGGAAATATTGTTGGGTAATTTTGACAGTCCCAACAATACTGCTGTTCCTTCAGTGCACCACGCTCATCTCCCTTTGGTTTTTTTTTGCCTGAGCAAAAGAATAAGCTGCATAGTGACATAGTTGTAGGAAATATACTTGTGATGGAGGCTCCAGTAATTCTTCTCTATCCTTCTGTGAATGGGACTGTTCTTTTATGGCAGGAATCTCTGGGGAATAAAATCTCCAGGCATGTAAGTTATGCAAATGTGCATAACAATATTGCTAAAGAGGCTGACTCGTCCCTGCAGTTTGGACTGTACCAACTGGTAAGTGATATCCCAGTATTTTCCTGGAACGATTTTCCACAAGGCTGTTTCCAGTTAGGTGATAGTCAAACACTTACAGGCTAATTAATTTCTCTGTTGCTCAACGCATAAAACAATCTCTTATCTCACAGTTTATGAGCATAATATTTAAATATTTGCAAGTGCTATTCAGTTGTCTGGAGCAGTGTGAAAAACTCTTCATACATGTGTATAGGAGCACACATATATGATCCTAGAACAAGTTTAACTTTGAGCGGAGGAATGAGGAGAGCATGGTATCAGAGATAATGTTGCTGAAGCTATGTGCTTAAAGAGCAGTCAGGAGTATGCTATTTTAATTCTGCACGCTGCAGTCTCTGAATCTGGAAATGTTTGTTACTAGTTGGGGTATAGCACAGTGTGCATATCCAAAAGTGCTAGCATGGTAAAAACAAACTCAGTAAAGACTTATGCTGATCTTTAAAGGCCCTTATTTTTCACCTCTCATGGTGAGAATAGCTAAATAAGTAGTGAGAAATAGAAAATGTTGTTTCAACATAATCTATAAAACAAGGAAAGATTTGGTGAAAAGTCAAGTATAATTATTAAAAAAGCCTAAATCATTTACAGAACTGACTAAATATATCTCTCAAATGGGGAAATGCTGACATGCATATTAAAGGAATATTTTTCATCTGGGATGATACTTTGCTTTTCTGTTTTCACAATATTTCGATACAACCTTTAAAAAGCAATGTGCATCTCTCTGAATTCAGATAGAATGCTATGTGATTACAGACTTCCATTCTTTTGTAGGGGCAAATGAGAGACAGTAGCACTGACCTATTAAGCAATAGCTGTTGCATTATTTTTCCCTTTAAAAGTCTGTGTAAAATGCCCTGTGAAGGCAAGTGCTAAGGATCAAGGTCAATCTATTGATTTAAGATGGGATGACATACATCTTTTTTCTGATACAGTATTTTCTGGGGACATAAAAAAGATCTGTTGCAAGGGAGACAACTGACTGCTTATCATAACTGACTGAAGAGAAATCAGTAACACAAAACCTCTCAATGCTGGGGACTGAATATGTACCAAGAAAATCTGACTCCTAAAATCAAGAGTTCAATATTAGCAAGCAAGCCAGTAAGATCAGGAGAGCTTTGCCTTGCTACAGTATCCCCCCCTGTGGAACAGCTACAGCATTTACACTCTCTTAAAACACAAGATTGGCAGCAAAGCACCCTTTCTGAGCTCTAGTTGGGGTAGCACTGTGACTATACTGTTGTGACTTTCCTATTCTCTCCTACTTCCTTCCTTCTCTCTATCTGGCTAAAAGTTAGCTGGAAAAACGATGCAAAAATAGTATCTTATCCATCTTATCATACCTTATAGAAGTACATCTTCATGTGGTTTTTCAACATGAACTCTACTACTAGCATTAAATGCATACACATCTTTTGAAACCGTAGTCTCTGGTATATCTTGTGGATTCTTCCCACAACAGATCAACAACTTTGAATCCTTTTCCACAGAAACAAAGAGAATTTAAATGCACTTTTTCCACAGTGAAAAATGAAAGACACTTACGAATCAATTAAATACTATGCTCAGGGGAATTGGGCTGCTACTGGTGGTTGGCATGCACAGTGTTTTAATACTTAAGCTGTGGATTATTTTTAAGGAGCTTGGGGAATGGAAAGCTGACAACAAGTAATTTACAATTATCCTCGCTGTTACCTGTTAATGTTAAAAATGCTTTTTAGACAATGGCTTTTCCCCTTAGTGACTCCCTGTTGAGGTACTGAAAATCATAGAATTAAATATAAAATCTGAATAACTTTTAATGCAAGTTTGACTGGGATCATGTCGTGTATCAGCGGAACAGAAAATACAGCTCTGACTCACTGATGTCAGATAGCAGATCTCCAAATGCTCAATCCCTCCCATCTGGGGTTTCCTTCATCTTGTTCATTTTATTTTCTAGTGAGTCTAGCACTTGCTAGAAAAACAAAATAATGAATGCTAATGCTAAGGGCTTCTGCTGCTTATGCATACCGTGCTGACTATGCAAAGCTAATGTTTTCAAGTAATTTTTCATAGGAGATGCATGCCTATTTATTAATGTTCTTGACCTTTATGGCATCTCTGTTAGTAGTAACTGAAGCAGCTGGTAACTGTTGTAAAACTCTGTAAAATGGTCTGCACAGCCATGATACAGCCTATTGCAAAACCCTCCATGGCTTCTGAAAAATGCTAGCCTTGTCAGAAATCTCAGGGTGGAGCAGGTCTGGGAACATAAAGGTTAAGCAGGTTAATGATTAAAACTATAAGAAAATGTTTGCACAGATGTGACTTACTGTAGTTCTGCCTCTCATTTCCTGACTCTTAAGTCTGCCCTTAAAAATAGCTCAGTTCAGGCTCACAACACCTATGTGTAGCATGTGATGTTCTTACCTGTTTTCAGGAAGATTAGCTAGAAACAGTCTGGGCTCATGTTTCCTAAATCTGACAATTGCACAGAAAAGGCCATACTTAGGTTTAGCGAGTCAAGGCTGCCCTCATAATGGAACAAGAAGCTGTTAACACAGAACAGGCAGGATGAAGTGTAATTTCTGTGCATGTGAACAATCTTCTACACCTTTTCATAGGCAGGTTTGAAACAGGGCTCTGACTCTCTTGCTGTAGCTTGTCCCAGTTTTTCTTTTTGGATAACTGCCACTGCATTATAAATAGACCACACTGGTAGGTCCTATATTCTGCTAAACCACACAGATCTGGGTGCTTTCAGATATGGCTGCTTTCTGAGTTCAAAGTACTGCTTGCTGCCAAACTCATTTTCTTTCCTTAGCAAAAGACTTTAAGTGGTCTTTTACTGTGGTTTATATGAGAGTTAAAGCAAGAGTCCTCAAATGCGCCTTCACCCAGATTTAATCTAACTTTGCCTATTTTCACATTTCCATCCTCAGAGTGACTTCAATTAAACAATCTCTCACTATTTGTGTTGAGAACTAAGCTGATGTTCTCCCAGGCAAGATTAAATGCCAGTACTCAGTCCTTATTCCAGGTAGTTAGACCAGCAGCTAAGAGACCATCAAAGCAGCTGACTCTAGATTGTAGCATATTAGCTTCGGCACAGTCATTTGCCAAGGTGTGAACAACCTTTCCTGGTACAGGGTTTGGAATATATCATCATAAATTTGTGTCGGGCAAAGTTGGACGTGTGCTCAGCACATCCAACCAAAAGCCTCCTAATGCCAAATCAAACTGGCCTAGGCATGGCCTGTTTCACCAGAACCTGGGGAGCTGATTCATTACCAAAACCAGTGTAGTGCTCCTGGTATTTCATGCAGTAGATTTAAGGCAAATGTAATACCCAGCAGTCCTGTTTTTAAAGATATCTACTTGATGAACAGGAGGAGTTTACCTGCAGTTCGTAGATATATTTTAAAGCCATATTCTTAAGATTAAAATGTCTGGTTCTAGGTCTTAGTATCTTAAGATATTTCATGTTTTTATTTCCAAATTTTCTATCTACCTGCTATCAAAAAAAACCCCCAAACTTGACTCTTTCTTCCCTTGTCTACAGCTGGAGAAAGATTTCTGTTTTGCTTGCCTGCATAGTTCCCCTTAAATGTCCATCTGTTAATCAAGTAAAGGAAAGATCAGCAGCTGTAAGCACATCTCTTAGGCCTCACTGCAAAGACATACAAATTTTAAGCATACTATTTCTGGTGATAATGGAAAGAGAGCAGAAGAACTTATGGTCACTCTTCTGGCGTGTCCCAAAACAGAAGTCTGCATTAACCATTGCTCAACAGCTCGAAACTAGCAAAGCTGAAAAATGCCATTCCCTGTAGTTGGCACAGCAAGAAGTAATACCAGTACTGTTTATGCGAAACATGCCTGTTTGTATTCTCGCAGACCCTAAGGGTACGCATTCATCATAAACTATTATAGATAGGGAAAG
>NW_009188713.1:48577-51790 GCF_000690835.1 Fulmarus glacialis
GCCCACTGTGTTTTCATGGGCATTATCACTGTGAAAGTGTAAGATTTTCTAAGGCCATTTGTACTTTTCAAAGTAATAGCAGAAATTTTTGCTTTCTGTAGCACTTAGCATGATCGTTTTCTCATTTTTGCTTTGTGCTTTCTGAATAGTTCCATAATATATAATAAACTAAGAGTGACATGAAGGGATGTCACTTACAACCCAAATGCATGTGCATAACCATTTTCTTTTGAAAACAGTATGTAAACTGCAGAGCAATGATCGTTTTAGATATTCTACTGCCGCCATTAAGTCATCTGTGAGCGACTCAGCTTTAGTAATATTTCAGTATATAATTATTGCGTGTATGTGTGTCATCCCACTTTGGCAGCTATGAAGTAAAGAGTTTGTTGTCTAGCAAGTTTCTCTCTGCTCCCTAATTTCAGATGTAGCAAACCCAGTAAGGCTGCAGTACTCCAGCTCTGTACTTATCTGTGCCTTCCAACAGCTGAGCGAACCGGATGATTGAAGAAGGGTGGTTTTGCGTTTTTAGGATAGTTTTGAGCTTGAATATAGTTTTACTCATTTGGCAGACTAGCTTCTTTGGATGTTGTCGCAGCGTCAGCGGGCCCCTACTTTGAACTTTGTTTGTACAATTCTGAGGTGCCTTGTCTATACCGAAATGCAAGTTTCATAAGCAGGGTAAGTTCTCTGGGAGCTTCTCTGGGTGTTCGGTGTAGGTGTGATGCTTTTGTAGAGAGTGAAATCTTCAAGAGACAAAGACTAAACCTGTCTTTCAACTGGAGAATGCCTTTCTGTTGTGCTTGTTTCTGTTTTTCTAATTTATAAATCTGTCTTTCTCCTGAGCCATGCCATGCTGATTCCTTGGGCATTCAGAAGTGAAGAAAGATAGACCTAATTTTGTTTGTATTTGTCAGTCTGATGTGCTGTTACATTTCCTAATTTCTGTGCCAAGGGGATCCAAAACATACTATCATACAAGCTAAATTTAAATAATATTTTCATCTTCCACCGAAAGTTTCAGTTACTGTAGTGACTGTCAAAAGTAAAATACCTAGCCTAGTAGAACAGTTTTTATTTCAACTCAGTTGTCGTGATAAAATTTGTTTTTTTTATTTAATTCAGAGATAGGCAGGTAAATAATTTTAAAGTATTTTCCTCAGGGAAAAACATTGCTTTTCACAGAGTCTTTTAAAATTTCTGTTAGGAAAAACCTTCATAGGAAAGAACAAATTTGTCACTGAAAATTACTTTTTGATAGCACCTGATGTCTACAAATGTCCCTCAAAGGTTTGAAAATCTTACAGAAAGATGAAGCTCTTTCTATCAAGTGTACCTTTCTGCTGATAGGATTCATATACCATAAATAATGCACAAAAGTCAAAATGAAGTTTTATCATCTTTCCCCTCGGGGAGGGGATTTCTTTTTTATGAGCTAGTAAGAATTAGGTCGTAGGTGCTGGAAAGCGTCATGGTTTGTGCTGTGGATGTTCGAAGGATCCTGTGAATGAAACAGGTATTGGTAGTCACTTCCACTCCTCTGCCCCTAAGGAAGAAGAGATGACTTTTGTCGTGTGATATCACAGCTGAGTGTTTCTTTTGATTTGTAGGATTCTCTCTTTAGCCACTTTGTTTATACCATTATTGAGCTATAGAGATATAGATGTATGATTTTTCTTGTTCTCAGATAGAGATGAGTCTGTGATAGTGTGTAAAGTGCCACTTACTGTAGGAGTGGCAGAGTCCCATTCACCATTACAGATAAATGCCCTTTTCTTATCCCCAGCGCACTGGAGGTAAGATACTAAGTCCTCAATGTCCTCAGAATCCCCTTCAAAGTAATTCTTAATACTATAAATCAACGCAGTGTTTTTGTCTCACTTCCCACTTCAAATAAGCCACTTCTCTGGTGGCCTGTAAGTAACAATTAACTAGATAATGGGAGTAGAAAATAGTTACAACAAAAGAAGACACCCCATATCAGGTTACGTAAGCTACACTACTTATGATTTGACATTCTTCAGACTGTTGCACTATTTTTCTCTATATGTCATAGATTACAGAAAATGATAGTGCACAGGAAGATGGTGATGAAAGCACTTGGTCATTAAACTAACAAGACAGAGTAAGGAAAGAAGCTGATAAGCATAAAGCGCCATTAACTCCCATGAGATTTGCATGGATATAGTTAAAACAAGAAGTGAGCTCCGTAGGCCATATTGTCAAAAGCCCTAGCTTAGTTTTCATCTAAGCATGCAATTAATCGTGATTAAAAATGAGAAACAGACGCTACCTCAGCACTGTAGCAAGGTATTTCTACCATTGTGCCTGCAGTTATTTACTTGTCCAGACTCTGAGATCTCATTTAAAATTGCCTTTGTAGCTGAGACTACACAGTCAAATCTCTTACGTGTTCTTGAAAGCTGTAGTCAGTGTATACAAAAGTGAATCTTTCCTCTTTTTCCTTCCCAAATTGTTTCCTTAAATCACTGATGGTTCAGTAGTCCTTCATCATCCAATACAACTTCAATGCTATCTTTGACTATTTTCACCTCTTCTAAATGATGTAGCCTGCTCTCAAGTCATTGCTAAAATCTCTGTGGTGAAAACTGGCTGCAGATGGGGCTTTGACTTGCTCCCCCTGCGGATGGCCCATGCAGAAATGTGTTGCCTTATCTGAGCAGCTCCAGCATTGCTCACAAATGAGAGGCTCTTCCCTGTGTCCACTGTGTGCTTTAGGGATTTTAACCTTGGACTTTATTATTGCCAGCTCTTCCTGCCACTCTCTCTGACCCCTCCAACTTCACACACCTACCAGCTGTGCCCCTCTCAACTTGGCAACTCCTTTTGCTGACACACTTTTTGACCTGTTAGTCCGTTTCCAACTATTCTCTTCTTTTAAAGTCACTTCTTTTGTGAAGCCATTTAACACCCATCTCCATCTTGTTCTAGTCCCTTATATTTGATTTATGTCAAGTATCACATTTGCTTCTTCCTCTGGATGGGAAATGTCTTTGCTCATAAACTGCTGTATATTCTTAAAGTACTTGGTAAGAAGTAAATAGCAGAATTATTTATGAACTGAGCAAGACAAGAGTCATTTGTTTTAGCTGTGTTAAGATTAAATGTTTATCAGTGTATTCACTGATACAACATGTGTCTGAAGACTACATGAATTGCATTTTCAAAGGCATAGACAAAACCCTTTTCCCT
>NW_009188713.1:51800-83054 GCF_000690835.1 Fulmarus glacialis
TCTTCTGTGCACTTACTGCAGTGAAAGCTACAGTATACTTTGTATGCAAGTGTACTAAGTAAATAATATTTGCCCTTTATAAATTATTTCTATGGAAGTTGACATATGAATTCTTAAGAACTGCATTCAAACTAGGCTACTTCTGAGTTGCACTAGTGTGAACATGTCTGCCAATGCTAGAAAACACAATAAAAATTTATTTTCATGCTTGTTTTTTAAGCCAACATTTTCAAGGTAAGAAGTACTTTCCAATATTTCAGATTTCTGCTCTGTTTCATTTAGTGACAAGAAATTACAGCTGCACTTACATGTGCTTGGGCCTTGTAAATTCTCAGTTGTCTGTACTTGGGATTGAAAATTTCCCATACTTAAACATTTGCCGTTTATGCATTAATAGATTTTCATTCAAATATCAATGTATTTGATATGCCTGTCTCCTCTCTCATACCAGGTGTCGTGTCTTTTCAAACACGCTCCACAATCTGCTTTCTACATGTTGATATTCCCATAATGAAGACATTCTAGTGCTAAGGCACATTGACAACACTGTGACAGGAATAGAAAGTTTGTGTGTACATTTGTCACATTAAGGAAAGTGGAAGTAGGAGAGGAAAAATGTGTAGTTCATTTTGTTCAAACTTGCAGGCAAGTGATTTTTATCATTTGTCCTTGGGTATGGAGGGCACTCCCCTGATTTCCTTGGGAATGGGTCCATGACCGTGTAAAACTTAACTATTTTTACATTCAGTCAATTTTAAAGTATCCTAAATTCACCTTCTTGCTTTCAAATTATCCTTGGTGATTTAAAATTATGCCCTTGAGTATTATATTGAGAAATAGTTATTCATTATTACTTACAGAATTCATGTTGTGGGTGTTTATAAGAAGATAACATGCATCAAGATCCTTTTGTGTCATGTGGTGGTGATTGTTCCCAACCAGTAGAGGCATGATTTTTTTTATTTTTCCCTGAGGAAATGTTGAGAAGTGTCACCAGGACACAAAAGTCCTTGATCAAAGTCCTTGATTGTTTAGCTGAGCTCTCTGGGTGTCGTATTCAGAGTTTGTCTGTTGCTTCTGCTATTTTAATGCAGTGAAAAGTTTCAGGGCTTTTTCTGTGTTCACTACCCTTCATGTCTGAAACCTTCCTTCACACATTTTATCTGTTGCACAGATCTTCCTGGAATTTACCATTCTTCTGAAGTTATCTTGGATAAGAGCAGACTGCTTAGATTAACTGTAAATATGCACAAACTTTAGGGCTACTTAGAAAAGTCATTGTGCTCTGTTTGTTTCTCTAAATAACATATACTGTCATTGTGATTGACAGACTCCCTTCAGTTTAATTTAGGCACATGCTTGAATTTATGGCTCTCCTGGATTTATGGTATCACTTTTAATCACACTTTTCTTAGAACGGGTTAGAGAGTTAAGAATATAACCCTCCAGCCTTGATACATAACATGGTGTGTATGTGCTTGATAATTGAAAAATGAAAAACTTTGGGGGAAAAAAAAAAAAAATCAAAATTTGTGTGCTTACATGTGAAAAGACTCTAAATAGGCAATTTAGTCACTATACTTTCTTCAGATGAACAGGAGTTAAGTAACTGTGAATCTACCTACTGCAGAAACATGATTAAAGATAACAACGAAATTATTCCACTAATGGGCAAGAAAACAAATCCGTCTGGTATTCCCCCTTCAAACCAGCAAGAGAAAAAGCCGACTGAAAGTACTCCCACAAAGAAAAGGTAGGACTTTAGCTCAGTCTAAAACACTAAAACTCCCTTTTTATCTCCGTTAGTAGATATTTGCACTGAAATATTACTAACATCTTTATTCACGCTGCATATATGAATGAGAGAGACCTGATGAACACCAGGTGCCTTCAGAAAAACATATGCTGATGCAGTTTAGAAGTGGAAGAGTATCCTGGTCAGGTAGACATATGATGTGTTTATCCTAATGGGACAAATATTTAACCCCTATCCTAGAGTCATCAGACTCGTGCACCAGTCGTTTCAGTTTGTGTCTTCTATCAGCTGGGCTTTCTGCATCCACTCTATATACCTGTATAAGCTTACAAGAATGTGGTCTAATGATGGTGTGTGTTTCAATAGGAGAAGATAGTGATCTTTTTACAGAGATCACATGGCAGGGTACACCAGGTTTTATGTAAGAGATGCTGGCCTGAAAAAAGGGAGCATTTCAAACTTAGCCTCACATGGGAATGTGACAGATTATGGAGTGGCAGAGGTGAATTAAAAAATGAGGGCTGGGAGAGAAGGAGGTTTCAAAAATCCCATCACAAACAGAAACCTGAATTCACTCTATTTTTCATTATTTGGATTAACAAGACCTTCATTATTTTATTTTATAAAATAAAATATTCATTTTCACAACTTATGCTACAGAATTAATATAAGGATTAAGGATTTGTATTTAATATGAATGGGGAAATAGAAGCAGTAATTCATCCCTGATAATATGCTATTGAAGTCAACTAAGTTACTGTAGAGTGAGGATGAATTTTCATTTATAAACTTTTCACTCTGTGGCTAATGACTAGCTATTACGACAATTTTTGAAACTCTGAAGGCCTAGGCAATTGTGGCTGTTCTGACATTTATAATTCTTAATAATCAGAGGAATCACTTTCCACAGAAATGGTGTCATTAGTTATTTGAGACCCACTGTCTGGGTGGCCCAATTTGTCTTTCTGTCATTAAATTCAAAAAGAGAAGCTCTTTGGTTGTATAAGGGGCAGGTGAGGTGTCTGAACAGCTCACAAGGCACCTAGTACTTCAAAAAGGGGGTAATTCCATGAAAGATTGTGTAGTTATTAAAAATACTGGCAAACACTACCCCATAATTACTTAAGCTCATATCTCCCATTCAGTTTTGTGGCATCAGTAACAGTAACCTTGGGGGTTTTTCCCACCTCTCAACCAAGAGCTCAGGGCGTGGCTGACAACATTCCTGTAATATAAGGAATGAAGATCACGTGAATTTTAATGCAGAGGTTTAACGTGTTCTATTAATTATATGTTTCTACGCTGCTGTACCTCTGTTGGTTCAAAACGCTTCCTTCTACTGTGCCATTAAGCAGCTAGTGCTCCTTCATGGGTGGCATTTCTCACTTAACATAATGTATTGGCAATATGCACTTTCTGAAAAGACAATGACTTCCCCTTCTTGAAGGTCCTGGTACTTGGGTGGACTAACAGTATATAATTAAGCACAGGAAAACTGACAGGCAGCCTGGGAGGAGTTCTGCCAATGTTGTCAGAGACTGATTATGCTGTGGGCAGTGTTCTTGAGAGTGTGCACCATGGCCACGTAAGCACTTGGGCATTTGTTGGCAATTGTCTGCCTGCCTTGTATGATGGCTTTTTGGGGTTTTTTTTTTTCCCTCTGTGGTATCCCCAGGTAACCTACGTGCCAGAATAGGTTAGGTATGCCAGCCTTCAAAAGAGGGCCCACTTCATAGCTGCTGTACATCTATTGGATGCCAAAATCTTCAGCATGAACACACTGTTGCTGAGCCAAGGGCAGGTGATATGGTACAGCAAAGCCTAGAGTGTGGCACTTCTGGTTTTCTGGAGGTTCACTGTGACCTCCAACAGCTGTATGCTTGTTGAGACAGCTCCTGCACATCATGGTCAGGGAATGCAAAAAAGCAGGATGAACTCCTGTTTTTCGCACTGGTTCTTAGTCTCTCTGCCAAGCCCAGACCCCAGTGAAGCAACAGTGATTTACAGCAGCCGTGAATCTGGTGAGTGTGGTAGAAGTGATGGCAATGGTCCTGTTTCTGTCTAGGTTTTTCCTGTACTCTGAAAAGCACCCCTTGCCTAAGTAATTTCAGGGACACTGTCCTGCTAACCAGAAGTGGCATTTTACTTGCTGCCTGCTTAGAATGCATTCACAGGCACATCTCAAATGTTAAAAGGTCATATATGTTTAAACAACCACATAGAGGGAATTAACACTTGGATCACCAAGCCGTTGGAAAATGAGATTAACTAGGGCCATTAGATCATGCTATTTTTAGCAGATATCAACAGGTTGTTCAGTAGTGTCCTAATAACATACTGCATTTTAGCATCAGTATGTGTACTTTAATTCAACAGGATTCTTCGGGGAGATGCTGTCAAAGAATAAATGTCCTATGGACTAAACCATAAATATTAGTTGAATTAGAAACATTTTCCAGATGACTACCGGATCATTTTAGAAATGTAAGACAGTTTCTGAACAATAGGCCATGTGGGAGTCGCTACATCCACCACTGAAATTCCTGTCTTTGGTGAAATGTAGCAATGTTTTAATGAGATCTAGTAATACCAAGCCATTGATTTTTTTTCCCTCTCAACTCTGCAGGATTTTAAAGGGTGAAATCTTCCTATTCTTCTCATGTTCCCTTTTCTGTGTTGTTTCAAACTTCATTTCTTTTCCCTATAAATAGGGAAAAGAAATAGTTAAATGTCATGCACTGACTGTCAAGATTACACATTCAGTCCTGGATGGTGGAAATGCCTGATGTCATTTAACATGTGACCTTTCAAACTTTCTGACTTAATGATTATCACTGCTGATGTGTTTTAAATGAACCATCCTGATGGCTCCTGGCTGGAGAAATAGGGACTAGAATGCAGCAGGTTAAAAAGCATGTGTGTGTGTGTATGCATACATGTATGGCTGTTCAATAAATGTCTGGTGTTGCATTTAGCTATTTGCACAGAAGTTGGATGCAAGGCTGTTTTTAGTCTGCTGGGGTAGCTGCTTAGACATCTCAGGATCTGATGTCATGTGTCCTAAAAATCTCAGGATCTTTTGCCCATCTGCCAGCATGAAAGTGCTGGGCACAGTGTTGGAGGTTGGGGAAAGTAGATAAGCCTCTGTTCCAGCATCCTATTATGTTTAATGCCAGAAAATATAAATTGTCAACCTTGTCCTAGGTACATATGTGTAGTGCTTTGCTTATTTTATGGTTGAGCTTGCTTTTTTTACTAATGTTTTTTAAATGCATTGTGTTCAACAGTTCACACTTTTTCCTGGAGATTGATGGTTTTGAAAGCAATGCAACTCCAAATAATACGTCTCCCCCTGTGTTTTCAAAACCAATGGATTCAAATATTCGTCCATGGTAAGTTATAGATGCATATGCAATAGTCATACTGCAAATACATTTATTTTCTTTTCAGCAGCTACTCCTTATTTCTCCTTAGACTTCTAAATTTCACATGGCTTTTCTTAGCTTTTGGCCACTTCAAAGACAGAACTCCATTGGAGGTCAGTTGTTGCTAGATGACTTATCTTTGAGTTTATCTACTGCTCTCATTTACACTAAATAAAACAGGCCTTAGATTTGAAAAAATTTAAAATCAGTAATGTCTTTTTTTTTTTATCTTGGCTTCTTATTTGTGATATGTTAGGACAAACTCCATAGACCCATTTGTGTATTTTCTACTGTGTGAGGACCACAGCTTAATTTAGCAAACCCTATTCCCAGCTGTGTGCTGACATCTTCCCCCTATTGCTCATTAACAGTCAAACAACATTAGAATTCTGAGTCTGAAATATTTAAAGGCAGCCATTTATGCTGAATGAATAGAGAAAAATTATGACTGGGAAGAATGCACTTAATTTTTAAAAATGTGTGGGGTACTAAAAGCCAATAATTATGAATAAGGGAAATATGCATCAAATCTAGCATAAGCCCAGAATGGCCAAATGTTTTTGTGTCTGATGGATGTGTGGTCAGCTTTTTGGAATTAGCTGACAGTCTTATTTTGGTTTCAGAGGAGAGGTATCCAAATTTCTCCCTCTCATTCAGGGACAGACGTGCGCAAGACACATACGCTTTGTCACCAGATTCCTCACACTTTTCTGCAGAGAAGTGATGGACTGAATAAGAATGGACTCTGAGCAACCAGCTTTATTTCAAAGGGAAGGGAATATCTGCAGAGCAGTACTGGATCCTTGCATTACTGTCCATACATCTGTTTTGTCAATAACTAATCGTTCATGCTCCCTAAGTTATTAACCTGAGGTAGTTCATCAAATCTGAACCTTATAGAAAACAAAAATACAAGTAACAAAAATTATAATAAATGAATTTGTAAGTCAGATCTGCTTTTAGGAATGTCTGGAAATGATGTACAGCAATTACAAAATACCAATGCTATTTAAATCCTTTAAATTGATTACCTAAATATGTATTTAGGGCCCAGTCGTCAATTTCTTTTAGCTGAAGCTTCCATTCAAGTCAGCTGCAAAATGCTCTTGAGTTGCCTACAGTGTACTGTGTAGTAAATCTTTAGGTAAATTACTTTCATTGTGTGCTTGCAACCCATGTACTGTTACTGATTTAGCACTTGTTTTGTGGCAGATGACAAATTAAGCATGTGAAAAAGAAGAATGTAAGCTTCAAGCACGATGCATAAAAAGCAGTGAACATTAAAAAAAAAAAGAAAAAACTTCCCACAGTTTCAGGATCTGTGATGAAATAACATAGTAAAACACAAAACAGGTTGCTTTCCTAACAATTTTTTAAAAGATAATAAAATCCTGTGGGTCTCTTCATTTTTACCACTCACTTTAAAATTCATAGAGGAGATAAAATGATAGAATTAAAAAGCACAATGTCAAATTAGACTGATTTCAGCTCTGTTGTAGATACTGCTTCCTAGTATTGACTGACTCTTCATACAATTTGCTAAAATGTATTCCAGTATCTTCCTGACTTACACTTATGCTTTTCTGTTTTCTGTAGTGCATCTGGAAATGGGGAAGATATGGATTCCCCACAGTCTCTTCAGGATGATGCGACTGAATATAGCCCTAATGTAGACAGTTGTTGGTGAGTGGAGACATGAAGTATTTCTTAATACATTTTCAATGGATTAAGTCTATGATAGGGTAGATATTACCTATTTTGCCTGCCATGTTTTAGAAATCAGTTCATATGAGTGCATGCATTTCTGATTCTTCAATAATTAAAATTTGATATAAAAATCTCTAACCTCTGCTTTTCTCAAGTCTCGTATTTAGCGTGTGGATTCTTCATGTATAATGTCTGTTTCGTAGATGACAACACAGGACCTATACACCATGCACAACTAGGCATCAGTTAGGAGTATTTCTGATTGGGGAGGGAAATATGAAATCATTCTTATTCCAGAATAATGTATAATGAGGAAAGTTGTGTAAGAAGATGCGAGGTTAAAAATTATCTTCTGCTCTGAGTAGGATGGGTGCAGCTGGAGTGCAGCATCAGGGAACTTCAGGCACTGAAGTCAACGAGTTGCGGACAGATCAGAGAAGTATTTCTTAGCCTTTGTTTTAGAAGAATGGATAAACTGGGAAAAATGCAAAACAAATCACTTGGAAAATGTATATTTTTATTATAAAAACCCTATCAATCAATAGCCATTTATCTGCAAATAAGCAATCTGCAGAAATATTTTGAGATCCATGCCAAGATATGTATGGAAGCAGGGCAAGCATATGTAGTCTGGGGCAAATAATTGTATTTCTTTTTCCTTTTGTGTAGAAAGTAAAATAAAACACAGTACATTGAATCAGTGATTTCATTATTATTTCTTATAATTCAGTGCTAACATATCACAAGGACCTGAGCAGACCAGTGCTCGGAAGAAGCTGAAAAGATACATATTTCGGGCAGTATCTGAGGGGAATATAGAAGAATTGCAATGTCTGCTTGCAGAGCTGAAGGAACGATCAAATGCATGTACAAACATGACTGTGCCAGGTAAGCTATGGAGTTGCTAGAAGGAAGATTGTTAGCTCTCTGGCAGCATACGTGTAGTCTAAAACCGGGAAGTACCTCTGTGCAACAGCTACTTGCCTGTGAATTTGCAGCCACTTGTTTGCAATGTAATGTATGTCATATTTCCTATTTCTAAATGAAAGCTTAAGGTATTCAATCAGCAACCTCCTTGCTGCCTCTGAGACAACACTGGAGAGTATTTTTCTCCTACTTATGATACACGGAGGGTCTATCTGCACTGTGTTCCCATAGCCATACCTAAGCTAGCCTTCTGCAGCACGAGACTCAAAGCTGATGTCTCTCTTCAAACTGCAGACAGATTGCAGTATAGACAGGGCTTGTGGCCTGTGCAGCATGGTAGAATGGGCAGAGAAATTAGGAAAGGGTTCTGGGTCTGTCTGGAGTTATCACGGCAGTAGGACGTCCGAAAGAGAAACCGAGTGCATTGGCTACCTTATTAATTAGTACCACATCTCTGCATGCATCGTCTCACCAAGTATACATAGCTCAAATACAAAGTGAGTACGATGGAGTAATTGGTTGCCAAATAATTTATGGTCATATATATCCCTCAGGTTCTACCCCTAATAAACAAAAGATTAGAATTATTTTCCATCCACTTTAAATAATGATGATCTAATCTCAAAATTCACTCTTGTAGATTATCTGATGAAAAAATTCACAGCTTCAGATACTGGCAAAACTTGTCTGATGAAAGCTCTGCTGAACATCAACCAAAATACAAATGAGATAGTGAATACGCTACTATCCTTTGCAGAAGAAAATGGTATTATGGAGAGACTTATCAATGCAGCATACACAGAAGAGGCATATAAAGGTATTGCCATCTGATACCAATTTCAGGTATATGGTTAAATATACCATCCATAAAAGTAATGTTTTCTTCAAACATTCTAATGATGGTTTAAATTCCTAAAACAAATTTTATTAATTATCACTGGTGCTATCCATTGTGAAACATCATTAACATTTCATAATGTGCTTAAGAGAAACAACATTAACATTTCATAATGTGCTCAAGAGATTCAACACTAAATACCTGTGTCTGTTGTTTCAGGCCAGACAGCTCTAAATATTGCCATTGAAAGAAGACAATATGAAATAACTCAGAGCCTTATAGAAAAAGGAGCTGATGTCAATGCTTACGCCCAGGGTATTTTCTTTAATCCCAAACATAAGCATGAAGGCTTTTATTTTGGTAAGTGGAAATGCAATCTCTCTGGAAAAGTTAGGAAGGAATACCCAAACAATTAAGACAGTATGGAAGACAGGCAAGTGTGAATCATTACTGTAGCTAAACCTAGATTAGGAAACTGACATCACAAGATATAAAAATGGCACAGTACCTTTTGTAAAAGTAACTTGCCAGAGTGCAATGTATTATAAACACTCAGAAATAATTGTAAAACATTTACAAAAAAATGGTAAATGCTGAATGGCAAATAAAATGTAACAAATTTGATTTTGAAGATTTTATCCAAATGTTTTCATGCAAATTAAGCTTTTATAAAACAAGAGCTAAATTCAATACAATCAATATGTAAATGTGCTTTCATATATTAAGATGCTTAACACAGTCTCTTTTTTATAATATGATTTGAATGCTTGTAATAAAACATGAACACGTTACATTTTATAATTTTGTAGGTGAAACAGCACTGGCGTTAGCTGCATGTACCAATCAACCAGACATAATTCAGCTCTTAATGGACAATACCAGGACTAATATTACTTCTCAGGATTCCAGAGGAAACAATATCCTCCATGCATTAGTTACTGTGGCAGAGGACTTTAAAACCCAGAATGACTTTGTAATCAGAATGTATGATATGATTTTGTTGAAAAGTAAAGACAGAAATTTGGAAAAAACAAAGAATAAGGAGGGTTTGACACCGCTACAATTAGCTGCAAAAACTGGGAAATTAGAGGTGGGTATTATTTCAGTAGCATCTAAGAGAAATTAAGTACGGAGAAAGAGTCAAGGCTAACTATGTACTCAGACGTTAGTGCTCCGACATGGAGTTTTCCCTGCTAGTTATGCTGTACTATGTATCAGTATTTGGTGAGCTAATTTTGTTCAAAATACAAACAAATATTTCTATTGCAATGTTGCTTCTACCCTTCAAGGTTTCCCTCTAACAACCCCTCTCTGTACAAAATACACATGCTGTTTAAAAACAGCCTTGCAAACCCTTCTGTTGTACAGAAACTCAGAAATTCTGCATTTATTACAATACTACACTTTTACAATATACAGTATTTGAATAATTTCAGAAAACTCACTAGAACTGCTCTGTTATGCTACTGTAGAATTTGGCTCTCATAAATCAACTGTATTGTAGTAAAGAATTGCCAATGGGATAATTTAGACAGTAATTGATTAAGATAAAGGAAGATATAAATGTGAACGCGTGGCAAATTGTGCTTTCATCCTTTAGAAAAATGTCTCTGACAGAAAATCCAGAGGCATTAAAATACTGTATTTGGTTCCTAGAGGTCTATCATCTCTAACACCACTTACCGAATAACAGAATTAAAATACATTGAATTGCACTACTGTAGAAAATGTGATAGTTAAAAGGTAGGGGTCTTGGCAAGTATATATGTGTGCTTTCTCCTTTCCCATGAAGAATGCATCTGCTTACAAATGATTCTGTTAATGTTTTAGATTCTGAAATATATCCTGAGCAGAGAGATAAGAGATAAGCCTAACAGGAGCCTCTCAAGAAAATTCACAGACTGGGCTTATGGTCCTGTTCAATCTTCTCTTTACGATCTGACAGAACTAGATACCACCACAGACAATTCAGTATTGGAAATTATTGTCTATAATACAAATATTGGTGTAAGTTTCCTATTTCTAAAATATATATATATATTTTCTAGCAGTACATTGATTTCAGATGTGTTAGCCTATACATTTGACTGAATTACTTGTAAAACAGTAAACAGTAATTTTTGGTTCTCAGTTTTGTATCAGGAGCAAGATGAATTTTATACCTCTGTAGATTGTCAACTGTCAGTGAATATGCATTCAGCTCCTGAAACACTGGCTAGGCATTTTGGGACTGTTTTTTCTACATTTGAAGCCTTAATTTGCCTTGCATAGGAACATAAATATGGCCCACCTGGTCAGACCAAAGCTAGTGTCTAGTCTCCGTGGAGTGGCCACTAGTAGCTGCCTAAGATAGTGCATGAGAACAGGGCAAGCAAAGAGAAATACTTTATGAGAGTACTCTGCCTAAAGTTATAAACTTTACTTAACAGGTATGTATTTTAGGCATTTAGGAAGGACCTTATCATAGGATGTTAGCTTTTCAAAGCCAGAATTTTACATTTGCTAAATTCAAATACTGCCATAAAACTTCTGTAGGAAGCAAGACCAGAAGTTCACATTACAGTTTTAGCTCAATCATAATTTACCAGAGTATGGCAGGTTATCCCAGCATGAATCGGAGTTGTCCCATTGTATCCTGTCAGGTTAGGGTCTGACATATGTGATGTGTTAGGGTCTGAGCGTAGGTGTGTTTCTAGATCAGCAAGGACAGATACTGAATGACATACAGAAAATACATGCCTGAAATGATCTCCGTTTCCTTACGGGTGGCAAGTTCAAACCTTAATTGTTTTCTTCCCTACAGAATCGTCATGAAATGCTGACTTTGGAGCCTCTGAATTCACTCCTGCGAATGAAATGGAAAAAGTTTGCAAGACACATGTTTTTTATGTCATGTTGTTTTTATTTCCTATACAATGTAACCCTAACGTTAGTTTCCTACCACAGGCCTAATGAAAATGAAGTGAGTACAGCAACTTAATCTCAGCAAATTTACTGCTTTAAATAGTAATAGTATTTCCTGAATTGTATTTAAAATGCTAAACCAAACATAGATATCAGAATATCTGGCTGTAGTGAGATCAGGTTCTCCCACATCAGGTCTTTGTATCTGGAAGCAAGAGCAGCAGTAATAGAGGAGATTAGCATTTTGTGAAAGTGACCCAAAATACAAATACATAATACAAAGACAGGTAGTTAAATTTCTAAAAGCGTGGGGAGGATATTTTGGTTTTCTTTTAAGAAAGAAACTTCTGGCATTTCAAATATACATGTTAGGGGGCTGATTCTGTATATCTACCATGAAGAAAATCTCAGTGAAAGGGAAGAAATTAGGTCCCCAGAGAGCTACATATATGAGGCTTCCTGTTACTTTGCCTTTTACCTTTCAGGTATGGAACTCAGTCTTTCATTTTGGACCTGTCTTACAGGCTCCACCTTATCCACTAGCTCTAACACGTGGTGTGGGATGGCTGCAGTTATCAGGACAGGTGATGGTTATGTTAGGAGCAATATTTTTAGCCATAAAAGAGGTAAGACTTTTTAATAACAAATACATAACAAAATAGGTAAAGAACTCTAGATTTATGAATACACTGATAATGATCTGGAAATATGTTTGGAATATCTTTATATGCATAATGTCTAAAAGTCTTTGGCACAATACATCACTTATTCAGAATGACCGAGAATATATATTTGAATATAACTGTATTGCTCTGTGAAGCAAATATGAGGGTGTTTTCCTTTCAATGTTATCAAATTACTGGCTTTAAGGACACTGTTGAATTAGAACTTGTAATGGGAAAAAAAACCAGGGTATAATTTTTACCATATACTATAAGTAATTAAAAACAGTAACTAACTGTTAAATTATGCCAGAGATGACAGAAATTTAAACTTTGAAGTTACAGCCCTATAAAAAGATTTTTAATTCTAGAAGTTACGTTTCATCAGTAGACTGATTTTTTTAGAAGACCAACTTCAATTAAATTATTCTGAAAAATCAGTTTTGAGGCCTGCTTTCTCTTACTACCATTTCTGTATTTTATATATCTGTCTACATAGAGTGTAGCCATCTTTCTGCTTAGGCCCTCAGACCTGCAGTCAATTCTCTCTGATGCGTGGTTCCATTTTGCATTGTAAGTCTGTCATGCATATATTTTATACCATGTATAAAATGCTTGTCTATCTCATGGTCACAGAGAATGTACTCCTGTAGCAGATGCTCAGTTTTTCTCTAGATTATCAGTTTTTAGGGGGATGGATGTAATCTTACATGCAGCTTTTCTGTAACACACACTAACGGTTGCACAGGTTGGTAACAATGCTGGGAGTTGATGTGTACGGACTGGATTTTTTCCAAAGTACAGTACTGTCTTTAGCTTCTCCTGATGCTGTATCTCTTTAGAGCTCTATATAGAGAAATGTGTTTAAGAAACCTGGTTAATAAACCAGATATAGTTTCACACTTCTCCTGACTTCTTCAGGAAGGAAAAATAGCATAAAGCTGGTGCAGATGGCTGATGGAAGCATCCCATCAGCTGGCCTAGATAAAGCACAGATAATTCCCTCTCATTTCTAGCATATGATTGTAGGATCAATAAAAAGAGAGGTGGCTTAACTCTACTTTTCTTCCTCCTCCTATAACCACACTGATACCAATCTTGTGCTGCTGAGAATCTGGTCTACATCCTATCACAGCACATCACACATTCTACTAGTGTCTTCCTCATTCATGGAAAACCTGTAATGATTCTAACAATTCATTAAGCTAAAGCTTGAATTAAATGGCTTCAAAGATACTATTAAGAATTCTTAATGTCTTTGTCAGCAAAATCGGCACTGAACAGCTATTTTGGGGAGAGTAGTTCACTTAAAGTAAGCTTTAATAAATATAATCCTAATTTGTTAATATACTTATACTACCTGTACTCATCTATTTTATTGTTAAACTATAACAGTAATGTTCATAGGGGAGAATAGAATGCTGTATGAAATTAGAATTGAGCATAAGACACAAAGAAGTCTTGTTTTCATATTTTTCCGTTATGTTGTTGGTTTTGTGCTAGTAATTTCCCTTTTACATACATGTGTTTGTTTTTTAACAGTTTTATACAAGCTTTGCTTGTGATCTTCTCTGTCTTTTTGTACTTGTTTTCCTACAAAGAACACCTCGTGTGTCTTGTTTTGGCAATGGCCCTAGGATGGGCTAATATGCTCTATTTCACCAGAGGTTTCCAGTCCATGGGCATTTACAGTGTTATGATTCAAAAGGCAAGTTTATTTTGTTTTGTTTTACCTGTCTTGTTACGATGCTTGCTTATTATGATACAATCCCAGTCAAGCATATTCAGCATTTTAGATGTATTTTATAGTTCATATTGAAATTTCTTATCTTCAGCACATATTATTTCAGCAGAATGCACTATATAACTTCAATGGCAGAAACTAGTTTATATCTTAAAATTAACATTTTATTATATTAAATATGTAAGTAACTTGTGTTTTCTTCAGCTAATGTAGTTCTGCTATTTAATTGCATCATATGCTGTAATGCCTATATTGTACAGAGTTAGTTACCCTTGGAAGTACACAACACACCAGGCTCTCAGTCATGAGATTAAAAAATCAGACCTAAATCTCCCCTTGGTTTCTCACTGAGACTACAACCAGTTTGCTTAATGAAAGCAATCTGACACTTTAGTGTGTACCACACCTGTATTCCTGCAGAATTCATAAGCATAAAACTAGTTCTCAATTTTCATTTCTGATGAATATTTGATTTAATTTTTAGGTCATCCTGCAAGATGTGATAAAATTTTTAGTTGTCTATATCGTGTTTTTGCTGGGATTTGGCGTAGGTAAATATTACTGGAGAAAAGCACTGATGCTCTGTGTGAGTAAAAATTTTAGCATTATTATGATTAAGAACCCTATTGTCATGATGAGAGCTCACGTTGGGGTTTCTTCTGGATATTAAAAAGCCAAGTTTAGAGATTTAAACTGTCTAGAGACTATCTGAACAGATAAGTAATTTGGCTCTTGCTCAATTGCCTGCAATTTCATTTGGATGTGGGCTCTTTCTGCTTCCTGGTAATCTGTCATCTAGCTGCTGCTGTGTATGTTGCTGGGGAGCTCTAGCTCTTTATTAAGCAGTGCATTTTGAATTCTTTAGGATAAAATGCCATGTATACGTAAAGCATTATTGTGATTAAAATTTTCTCGTACTTTCTTCTCAGCTCTTGCTGCATTGATTGAAACTTGCCAAGATGGCAGTGAATGCCATTCCAACAGCAGTCTGGGACCTGTTCTGATGGATCTTTTTAAGCTCACCCTGGGACTGGGTGATCTGGAGATCCAGCAAAATTCAAAGTATCCTGTGCTATTTCTTCTACTCCTCATAACTTATGTTGTGTTGACTTTTGTTCTTCTCTTGAACATGCTGATTGCATTAATGGGAGAAACAGTGGAAGATATTTCTAAAGAGAGTGAGCACATCTGGAAACTCCAGGTTTGTTTGTGAGGTAGTTTGCTTAGTGAAGTATAGATGCATTGGCTAAAATCTTTTGAGCTCTACCTATGGTAACTTCTCATGCTGACAGAAGGGGTTAGGTATGAACAATGATAATCCCCATTTGTATATGTGTACAAATAATGGAAATAAGTAATTCTAGTATTGTAATAACTTCAGAATTAACAACTACCTTAAAGGTAATCTTATGGCTCAGATTTTCAACCTCATGCACTGCCACATACCTTTATGACTTTCATTCCCCTTGATATGTCAGGAGGAAGGTGTGTTTCATTATCTGCCCGGAAATCTGTAACACAGCAGGTTCTGCTATTCCATCCCTTAAGTTTGAGCAATGTATGAGTTCATTCCAGCTTCTCATACCTTATCTGAGCCTCGTCTTTTACCAAGGCTATACAGCTCTGAGTCTCAAGCTGTCGTCGAGAACACAGTCATGATTAGGATTGGAGTTGCCTTCTGTGGTGGGCAGCATCCTACTACAAGTTACATATATCCCTGTGGCGGGGTGTTGCATGAAGGTGTTTAGCATTAAACCCTAAACACTAAGTCTAGAGTGAGATTTCTTGATTCTTCTCTGAGTATGCCTTCTGTGGTGGGGCTAACTGGAGAAAGCTATGGACTCCCTATTTGCACATGCCAAATAAGTGGCATGCCATATTATTTACTATTGCTGGAATCAGTGTTGGTTATGGATGGCAGATGGAGGCATAGCATGTTTTAATGAAACATGGAGCCTGCAAACTGTATATGCTATGAAATCAGACAATTTTGAATATGGTTAACCACACTTGTGTTACTATTTGTTGTTAATAGAGAGCCAGAACTATTCTGGAATTTGAAAAATTCTTACCAAAATGTTTGAGGAAAAAATTCCAACTGGGAGAACGGTGTAAAGTGGCTGAAAATGACACCAGGGTGTGTTTAAGGTAAAGCAAAGCTAGAATACTGTGCTATCAATTCTGCTCTGTATGTTTCTTCAAGGTTATTTCTCCTCAAAAGCCTCTTTAAAATATTTCTACATCTCTACAAATTATATTAGGTGTACAAAAATCCCATTTGTTTTTTTCAGTTATAACTAATTGTTTAAAAAAAGGCAAGATGTATAGGTTTTTTTAGGTAGACAATTTTTGGTAAGAAAACAGATTTTCAACTTCATATGTTTTTAATGTACAAGTATGAAGTCTGCTTGCAGTAAATGTACTTTGTCACAATCTCCTTTGAATGTTAGCTTAAAAGTAATTATATTTAAATTGCTAATTGATGATTACCATATTAAAGAAAATACTACTATGCTGTTTTATGAAAAATACTTAAATATTTAAGGTGAGTTTCAAGACTGTACTTATAATTTCACACATTATGAAGTAGTCTTAGTATTATTCTCATCTTCATATAGTACATAACACTGCAAAAGACATTCAGCCTTTTAGTACTAGCAAAGCAGGTGTTGATGGTAAAGTATGACAATCCCAAGAAGGAATAAAGAAATAAAAGGGGAGCTGCAGCTATGTAGCTGGGAGATAATGTATTCTAATAACACAACTTATATATGATATAAACAGGATTAATGAAGTGAAATGGACCGAGTGGAAAACACATGTTTCATTTATTAATGAAGATCCAGGGCCAACAGGTACTACAGAATTTTACACCACCATATTTGTGAAATCATTTTTTTCTTAGAAATGCTTTGATATAGTTTTATACCTTTAAAAATATAAACTCTCATAAGCTAGATATTCAACCACACTTTAGTGCTAGGGAAACTCATGGCTAATACGGTAGGGGTGTTAAATTATTTTTAAAGATTTGGAGAGAGGGTTGGTTACAAACTCTGATTATTTACACCTCGGCATCAAAACATGGTGGTTTTACCTTTTCTTTATTTTCCCTCTAAGAAGTTATGGTTGATCTAAGTTTTACATTCTCTTATGGCATTGAATGGTATAAGGCTGGAGAACATACTAATAGACAGAAAATATTATTTTGAAAAAGTTGTCATAAAGTACTTCTAGTCCTTAAATAGTTACATGTAGGATTGCAAAATTTGGCAAGAAATTGGACTGATTCTATCTGACAATACTATAGTCTGCTGTTTTTAACCCTGGAACATTCATGTTTGTTTTGCGATATATATTGGATGACAAACTGCCCCTCGTGAATGTTGACCAGGAAATTCAAGATACCCATCTGCTGACAGTGTTGGAAGTGTAATAGAGAAATGACCTAACTTTGAGGTGTCAGATGTCCTTCTGGCAGCAGGCGTCAGTTTACGATAGGGGCGTATGAGGATCTGGGAGACTTGTTCTGAAGTTTGTTCTTGAGTCAATTAGCATTTATATTGCTTTAGTAAATGATCTCAGTAGTAATGAAAAGGGGCAGACAAAAATTTCTGTCTAAGATATGGTAGTAAACTGACAATTTGCTGTTTAAATAAATGCATGTGTTTTAAACAAAAAATAGACGTGCAAAAATTTGATCTTGCATATACAGTTTCTACCATATCCTGTTTTGTTTATAATGCATTTTTTTGCAGATCCAAGCAAAGTTCAAGATAATTCAAGAACTAATAGCAAAAACACCCTGAATACGTTTGAAGAAATGGATGATTTGCCTGAAACTTCTGTTTAGTTGTGCTGTATTTGATATGTGGTCGTTCTGAAGGTTAAAAGCATCAGCAGTGGATGCTGAAAGCTTTGTTGATATTTTGGACAGCTGTAACCAGCTGGAACACAAACTTTCAGTGACATGGTGTGATGACTTTAACCCATTTAATCAGGGCAGCTAAGCTAAAATAAAACAGACTATTTCATTGGTTCAATTTTGAGCCTCTTGAAAACCATTGCTGTCCAAGTTTGCATGACTTGGATGCTACTTGGATTGCATGACGCTACTGAAACTTGGCGCTAGACTTTTTACTGGATAAAAAAGGTCAAATGTGAGATTTCTTCCTTTTGTGGAAAACTAAGATCATTGTAATCCAAATCCGCTGTCTTTTGGAATCTCTAATTCAGGAGAAACACTTTGTACACTGAAAAAAGTTAAGTTCTTGTCATGGAGAAAAGAAAGGCATTTCAAGTCTGAAGACTACTAAATGAAGTATGTTATTTTGAAATAACAATGTTCTGGATACATTTGAAGCTTTTGTATTGACTGTCAGTGTTATTGGAGGCTTGATCCCACAAGTTGGAGAAAGCCTCTTCAGGTCTCGTTAGCTTTGCCTGATCTGTTTTCCTGTATGTCATCTCTGGGGTATAATGTGGTGTTTACTGCTTTTTATTTATTATTAAGTATATATGCCTTCCCATTAAATAATAGGGCAGAAACATAATTCATGATGGAGAGTATTTCTGAGTCACAAGGTCTTCACTTTTCCTACTCAGCTTTTCCATGCTGTTGTATCTTGCTGCATAAAAAAGAAGTTATCACATCAGAAGTTCTTTGAGTTTAAAAGTAAATTAATTTCTGTATTCAACCACTTCAGGAAAATAAGTAGTCAGTATTTCTTCCAGAAATTAACAAAATAAGTTAAATGCAATGCAATTGCTGACTTTTAAAGCTTTTTTTATTCAGAGGACTACGTAATGCATTTCTGTAGCACTTTTTATTTTACTACCTGTGATGATCTAGTACTATGAATTATATTTTTAGTTTTCTATTTTATGTGTGTATGTGTAAAAAGAAATATTTGTTCTATGTACTTTTAAATTTCAATTAATACATTATGTGTCTTCAGTGTCATGGGTTTTCATCATACATATTCATTTGGTGCCTGTTTTAAAGGTGCTATTTAGGAAAGACTCAGGTGAATTCTGTTCTGTGTTTGGATGATAATATGAATTGCATTGGATTCTTACAGCTAAGCCTGCTGTGGGCAAAATGATCCAAAAGACTTTCTTAACACAGAAGAGAGCGTGAGGGAACTCTCCAGCGGAAAGGATAGTGCAAAGCTATTTGCAGGAATGGTGAAACATGGTTCTCGCTACCCAACTGGTCTTCTATAGATGCTGCATCCTGTGTTTCCTACCATGTATGGCCTGGATGGATTGGGATCAAACTGAAATCTTCAATTCAATTATGTTTTTACAGGGCATAGGAATTTGAGGGGAAGGACATTTATGTGTATCAATAGACCAATGTAATATCGGAGCATTGTTTGGCCTTCTTAGGATATGTGAGTATGAGAAAAAAAATTCCTGCGGTCTGGGAATCTTTCATCTTTGCTAGTTAATTTTGCATTGAAACTGCCAACAAAGAATATTGCCTTAGGACTATGCAGTTCCGTTTGGATTCTTTTTAGTGCCAGTTTTTGTACAAAAAAAAATACCTCTTCACATATACTCAGGAACCAGAATAAACTAGCCTGTGCTATACTCCATGTTGCTATGGGTAGACTTGTCACTGAAAACAGGTTCAGATATCTATGCGCTGCACTGAGGTCACTCTGTAGTTGTAGCCATAAAACAGGGAAGACATAAAAAAATGTAAGGAATGTGCTATGCCAATGTCCAGGCACAAAACTGCACAATAAAACTGAGGAAGAAGCTGGGGGTTTGTTTCTAAAAGTTCTGAGAAACTTCTGAGAAAATACCTTCCTTTTGTGGCGACAGAGCCCTGCCAGATCACACATACTGTCTCCTATCTCAAGGCTCTTATCGAGAACACTATGAATAATGACTACAACAGATAATTCTGTACTTTTTATACTATGTTTATTTAAATTAAAGAAATAAAACTTGTAATTCAATAAACATTCTGTCCTGTGTTTGTTTTTATTTTATTGCCATAGGAGTTACACAAAGCAAGGAAAAAAGATTTTGGCTTAGTAAGTAAATAAGGAAGACATCACTTCTCAAAAGATGTCATTTGGGGGTTATCTAGGCAATGAATCTTTCAGTAAATAGCTAATTATTGTATCCTTATGCAAAGTTCTTAATGTTTTCTCTATCCCAAATTATTGTCAAATATGTTAAAAACAACTTTAGAAAATTAATTAAATCCCCATTTTCTTCTCTTTTTCAGCTACTATGACAGGCTTTCTCTCTACAAATACAGAACAAGTCAGTCTTAAAATTCTGAGAAGTCTCCCCATATGGCATTCTTAATTTCCATTCTGAAATACTCAGAATGGTTTGTGCATTGCTCTTCAAAACCGGAGTAATTACCTAATCTTGCCTTCTTCATTGAAAACTTTTGGGGTACAACAGTTGGTTAAAATTTTATTTGGAAAATGTTATAAGCAGTAAGTGGATACACCTAGAAAGTTATAAAGCTATAAACTTCTCTTGTCCCCATTGCAATAGAAACTTTCTTCAAAAGTTTCCATGGGATGAGCACATCTTCTTCCTGAATTTGAATATTGCTCCAGTATGTTTCCCACTACTAGATAATTTCAAAATTCAAACTTTTTGTCATTAAATTAATGTTAAATCAGAAACAGCTTGAATTAATCTTGTAATACTTTAAATTTAAAAAGCTTTACATTTCATTTTAGTGTATTTTTCTCAAAAATCCTATGTTTTTAGCTTGTTTTATATCTTCGTAAGTATAAAAAGAAAAACAAACAAACCCTGAGGCTTACACTTCAGCGCAGTAGGGGTTAGTCACAAATGCAGGTAGTACAAGAGAGTTTTAATATACATACCCTCACTCTGTTTCTCTCTCCCTAGCTTTTCCTTTGTCTCATATTTTGTATGTTTATCTGCGGATTTAGTTTCAAGGATCACCTCATTTTAAAAAGTGTTGGTTATTGGAGGCGTGGGGTTATGAAGTAGAAATGCTGTGATTTTCCTATATAATGCAGTTTTGTGGATGAGCATCTTTCTATATGATGCTAGATATAAGTTTTATAGCCGCTAACCCATGTGTGGTACATTTTTTAATCATTTTATATAATGTGAACTAACAAGCTTCATAAAAATAATATTTATTCTTTGCATCTATAGTAATGTATTAGAACAAGTAAACAATCATAATTAGCATTATGACAGTATGTTTCATCTTAAAAGTGCTCAGCAATTTAATTAAATTACAATTTAAAATTAGATTCTGCATTTATTTATTTATTTATTCCATATTTACTACTGAATGACACTGGATTTCACAGAGAAGAAATCTACTTTTTGTATTGAAAATCTGTAATAGGTTTTTAAGTAGTGTTCTGGTCTAAGACTGAGCATCTGATATGTTTTGCAGAGAGTTTCATTTTTACTGTTTTTACAAAAGCTTGTTTCTTTTCATAATATGCAGCTTCGTTAATAAATGTTGGATAGATTGTACAGTCCCCTTTATATGCAATTACTTCTCCATCAAGAGTCAAAAATAGAGGATCCCCATTGTTCAGTGGCTGCCAGTCTTGATCCTTAGAGAAAGAAAATAAATAGAATATATTTACTTTCAAGTTTTTGTGTATTTCATGTGATTTCTGAGCTTATGCTCAATAATTATATTCTCTCCAGTTTATGGCAAAAGCTTTTAAAAGAATTCCTTTTAATCTTCAGTATGTAATTTCAGGCCCTCGTTTTCAGGCTTGTATAGAAATCACTGGTAAAGGTGAACTAAAAGGAAACTGCATATGCTCACAACTGATTAAAAACAGACCCTCATTTTTGAATTCAAAATTAGATTCATATTTTAGAATATAAGCTATCCTATTGTCTTTTTCTTTTCAGTTTTAGGTTCAAAAGTGATGTTAGATTCAGTGATTCCCGAGTGAGTTACTGAAATACTGTATGACCTTAATGACAGAACTTACTACAGGGAAGGTCTAAAGCATTCAATAAACCCATTGGCAATATTGTAATTTTAAATATTTACTATTAAAATATACTACAATGTAGCAGAAGCAACATAGGAATACTTATAAAATGTTACAAATGGAAACTATTTTAGAATTTACCTGCAGTTTAGGGTGAATAATAGCAATAACTTCATCATTCTTATTCCTGGGATAATCTACTTTCTCCATTATTTTAAAAACCTCAATTGTACATGGTGGAAATTCCTTTCCTAGAAAGAATAAATGTAATTTAATGTCAGAATGAACAACTGCCTGTTAAAAAGAACAATGCATTATTTATTCTCTTTGGAATGGCTTAAATCATAAGGTTGTACCTCGTCAAAGTTTACACACTAATGATTAGCTCATATATCATAAAAATGTCTAGCTCCAGATTTTTTGTCCCCTTGAAGCTAAGTTGCAGAAAGATTGTCCAGTCATGTACTGTAGCTTATGAAGCCCAGATCTAAATTTGGTGCTGAAATGTGACTTTTCACTGTATACTTAAAGATGTATTTTGTAGATGAAGAAATCTATGAAAGGCCTGTGTTTGATAGTGCTGCACAACACAGAATGGTATCAGTGCTATTTAATCTTTACCGTTCCAACACTATAATAGAGATTCTGACATGCACAACTATATTCTTTTCCTTCTGCTTCCAAAAAAAGCCCACTGACAAAATGTACTCTAAAAGAATTTTAAACACCTACTTTTGTCAGCATGTATTTTAGATAGTACACAGGTGTAACAATCTTACAAAATTTATTGACTTTAATTTTAGATAACAATGAACAGAAAGCATGTAAATTAAACACTTCCTTCTTAGTATTAATTTATGTATGTTCTCCATGTACATACTACTATACAAATATTGTTAGCTAGTATTTCAGATTCTGAAAGCAACTGTGAGATTAAGATCAAGTATATTTATTGAATCTTCAGAAAGAGGAAATATCCTTAAAGCTACCCAGCTATACAGGAATTCTGACTTTCTGATGCCACACGTAGGTGGTCTGGAGAAAAATCCTACTCCCCCCACCTCCTTTTTACCTGTTTAACTGTAAAATGTTGTAGCCCAACCTATTGTTTTAAAAAAATATTCTCCTGAAATAGTCCACTAATATGACAGAGGAGGCTATATTCTCTCATTACTTTACCTTCATTAAAAAGTTGCACAAAATCAAGGCCATGTTTGACAATCTTCCTCATTTTGTCCAAAATATCAGCTCTAACAACACCTTGTGGCTGGGGACCCACCTCCACACCTGTTTGCAGATGAGGGAGATTATTAATATAGCCATAATATTTCACATGCTTAGATTACACAGCAAAAATAGATGTCTGATTGGGTCTGTGTTTTATGTTTAAGAGGAATTGTAAAGTACAGAGTTACGTGATTTTTAAGGCAAGCAGAAAATTTAGCTCACCAGTCAGGATCAGTTTAAAGAACCATATGCACATTTTTGAGTGTGCTACTAGGGTAAGAGAAAGAGTCACTATATATATTCGTTTCTGTATTCTTTTCTTCATCCTATCTTTCCATGCTGCATTTTAAAGAACACATTGTTTAATATGAAAAGCAAACTAATGATTTTTTTTTTCTATGGTTATGGTTTTGATTCCATAAATGAAAAAGTTAACCACTTCCATGCAGAACATCATTTCCCCCTTCCTTTATGACGTCTTCTCTTTTCCTTTTCTTGGCTAACAACCAGCAGTTCAGCCAAGGCTTATTTAGAGGACATAAACATTTCTTTTCTGAAGCTGTTACTTCTTCCTTATCCTCATATATTATAAATATTTTCTGCAAACAGTGGGTTAACTGAGTTTAAGAATTTCCATCTGGCTTCTGTATTTTGTAAGCCAAGTATAAATCAGAAATCTTCAGAAGAAGAGATAATCATATACATTTGATTTGGTAAATATATTATCAAACAAATAGCTACTGGTGATCAAAGCACTCTGTATAACATAATGAAATGAACAGATCTGGAACAGGCATATTTTTAAATAATTTATGGTGGGTTAAAATAGTCTTTATTTTTCATATTTACCAACAGGATGTTTTGCTACAGATCGAGTTGTTGCATATTTCAAGCTAGGATGTTCAATCAGCAAAACAGGACAGCGTTCTGGAGCCAAAGCGTTCTGTGGAGATTGTTTAAAAATTTCTTTGTTATGCAAATATTTTAAAATGTTGTGCCACAAAAGATTACCGATGCAGAAGTGATTTACACAATGTCTTCAATATGTTGCCTTTATTTCATGGCCTTCAAAGAAGTAGGACATCTTTAGAAAACGTACAAAGCTGTATTTGTTGGTCTCCTTTCCATTAACTCATGCCAGGCATGCTCCACTGAACTTTGCTGTCTCCTAATATAACTGAAGACAGTTCTAGCCCTAAATTGCTAACAGGAAGAAAAATCTACTCATCAGTGTTCCAAAACTTAGAATCAAAATACCGTAAAGCAGGCTTCAAGTATTTTTTGTGTTAGACTTAGATTCTCTTATGGGGACACAGATTGTGAATTATGCCTTCTTTTAACCTTTTTTTAACATAGAAACCTATTTCAGGCCTCTTTCCTGATGACTGCCTACCATTGCTCTTCATATAATTCTAGTCATAAGCCTTCTATATCTTCAAATATTTTACAAACATTTAAATGGGATGCACGTAATAAGAAAAAAAATCAAATGTTAAAATACCCCTTGTTTCTAAGGGAAAAAAAAATTAAAAGTCCACACCATTGGCCTAACCTTGATTCCATCAGTCATTGTCTAGGTCACTAGTACTTCAACCAGATTACGCTTAAGCCAGCACTTTTGCAAACCTCATTCTACCAATACTTATCAGCTTCAGGAACAGCAGAATCAAACAGCTTCTAAAGATATATCACTATTCTTATAAATACTGATGAAGGGAACATTTGTCATTACCTAGTTCCATTATTTTTTTCTGTGTCTTTATTTCATAAAATTAATGTTTAACTATTTAGCATGTGTGATCCAAATTTATCCGAGTTCCTGACAGATCAGTGTGAAAGCAGATTAATTTACATTGATTTTCATAGATGTTATACTAAGCATTCCTCTTTGCCCATCAGTCTTACTAACACTCATTTTAATACATGAAGATTATGATGAGTTCAAATCTGAATTTCCTGGTATTATAATCAAATTATTAATTATCTCTGATTAAAAAACCCATCCTATGAGTGATTAAATATTTTAAACAGTTTTGCAGAATAAAAAATAGTATATTTAAAGAAACTACAAAATAATATATAGTAATACAACATTACAACTAATAAGCTATTTTAATAGTTCATTTAAATTAGTTTTACCTTGATATAATGAAACATTTGAATTGTAAAGTCATCCCTGGAGTTTTCAAGAATAAGGGTACCACCCATGTTAGAAGTGGTGTTGTGAAGGTCAAAAATAAGGTCATACGCATCATCACTACCTTTTGGACCAAATATCTGATTGATTTCCTGAGCCCTTCTCACTTCATATGGAATATCTTCCACCACTGTCCTGCTGTTAATATCAGTACAAAGAAATTATTAAACTCATTCCATGGCTTTACAGTCAACAAAATATGTATACCCTTTTCTTTTTACTTTAATTCCATAATTGACTGGAGTTGAAATCACCTATTTAATTACCAAACTGTTAAAACTTGATGAATTTGTGGTTGAAAAAGCAAGTATGATTGTTAAACAGGTCTTATTATTATGTATCTTGTGCAGAAGGGTAGTAAGAATTTTTTAATCTGATTTTAGCTGAAGACTATTTACTTCTCTCTTATTTCTTTATATCCTAAAATTTCACTTATGCAGAAAACTAACTCAAAATTTATCAACAACTTAAACCACTTCCAAGACTGGATCCAACTCCTACTGAAGACGGTATTCAGATATCGGTCCACGCCCTTTTACCTTGGACATCAGCCACAAGGTCTTTTGTAACTTGCTTTATTTCTTGTCTTCTCATATTCTGATCAGACTTTCACAGTTTATTGTTCTGACCCCTCCTGACCCCCAAAGCTCATAGAAGATTTTGCTACCTCAAATCTATTCCTCCAAAGTTTTAATACTTGTAATCTCAGGTGACTATGTCTGTATTACATTTCAAAAAAATGGTCTTAGCCTAAGGAAAGGTCTGAGATCTGCTTCCTTTAGGAAGCCCCTTCCTATAGGGCTCTATATGACACACAGACATCTATCTTGCATATTAACAGTGTACAAAGCTGCTGTAGGTTCAGACTTGTTCCGCATAGACAGCAAATATGGTTTTGATGACAGGCTTAGGATACTACCCAAGTACAATATAGACACACCTAATATCTTTTGCGCTAAATTCAGTTTTCTTTCTCAATACAGCTCAAGCTTTGTGATATTTTAATTTTTTAAGGAATACTGGTATTAAGTTGCATAAAGAAAGTTTTGTTAAATACTAACAAAACACCTTACTAACTGCATGGATATTTAAGCATCAGAAGAGGTTGCTGAGGAAAATTATGGGATCACCACTGCTGGAGCATTAGAAATAGCAAGATATAATCTATTAGGAATTTCTACATGCAGTTGATCTACTGGTGGGACGTGAGGTGGATTAGAATTTTTATGTGAGCCCCTCAGGCTCCTTTTTCTATTTTTATGATTCTGTATATCACATAATCTACCTTTGTATTCCTTAGTTCTGTCTTTGAAATTCAAGGTTTCTTCACATAAGACTGTTAAATTAATACTTATCGAAGCTAATGGGACTTCTACCATTGCTTTCAGTAGTGTCAGGATTTCACTCTCCTTTTTCTTATTTTGTAATATAATTTGTAAACTTAAAGGGTCTACACTTAAAGGGATCAGGTGAAGGTATTCCAAACAGTCAGTAGTGTTGTAATAGGACTGGGCAACTTAATAGGATTTACTGAGGAATATTAGTTAAAAAATGAAGACAACCTGCAGGTGTCTTAATCTGCTATTTTTTCAAGTGTTCTATGTTCAAAGCAGCTGAAAACAAACAAAACCACTTTTTTTTCCATACGTTTATCCTAAGTCAGCAATTAAAAGAATGGCCTCAACACTTATGTGTTAAACAGTCTGTTTATCTTATATATAAAAAATTCTAAAATGAAAAGACGTGCAAGGTAAGAATAATCATGCTTACAAAATATGTGATACATATTTCTTTCAGTGATATTCACCTTTCCTTTCTGAAACATAATTACCAGTTTAGCATGCAACTATACCAAGCATAAGAATGTTTACACAGAAAAGTACACCTCTGGAACAGATGTCTCAAAAGCAGAGACACATAAAACCCCATTAAAAATGTAAAATCAATTACTATTTTACAGTAATTATAGATTGTATTTCTTCTAAAATAATGAGTCAGTTAAATTATTGAGACTTTTTGGCTATCATTTTGCCATAGAATACATTATTTCTAACTTAGATAATTTCAAGTTTTCATCTTTTACTGTGTATAACTGAAATTAAATACACTTCCCTGATTTGTATGCCATTCTTTCAGATACTCAGATGTCTACCTTTAAATTGCTTTTATCTGCTACCTTCGACAGGTATAATTGTATTCAGAAGAGCTCCAAAGCTGAATGCACAAGACGACATGTGAGAAATAATGACTTTGCAACTCAGAACAGTAATACTTAAGTTTACACAAATACAGCTAATCTAATACTAATTTTAAATGCTGTGTTTAAGATTGTGTGTTGGTTTGAGACTCATTCTGCTAGCAATAGTTTTAAAATGAATCTGTTAACACTCATGCAATTTGTTCTTTTTGGGTTAAAGGTCAGTAATTTCAGTTATGTGACTGCACAGTTAAAATAGTAGTGGAACTTGTATTAACATTTTAATCTGGAGAGGAAGCTCCTTACAATTTTAAAAATCAGAATAGTAAAACAACAGAAAGTACAACTATTCTTACCCAAGATTATCAGGGTCAAAAACACGGTTCAGATCACAGTCAATGTATCTAGTACACTTCTTCACAGCTCTTGGGTTGGTAAGAAATGGTTTCACTTCCATTCCTGTTCTTTGAATCTCAGCTCCATTCTCTTGCCAGTGCTTGACCAAAAATACCCCTGATAACTCATTGCCATGAGTTCCCCCGAAGATAGCAACCCGTCTTACCGGAGGTTTATCAACAGCAGAAGAGGAAGTCATGCTTTTCAGCAGCTCTAAGAATTGCTGAAAGCAAAACAGAAAATAATGATAACGTAAAACTTTTGTCTCAAAAAAAAAAAAATTCTTTTTACTCTTTTAAATAGGAAATTCTTTAAGCCTGTTTAGGTCAGATGTGAATGAAAGTGAATTAACATCTCTCTAACAGTTTTAGACTCCCGTTGTGAGGCGGGGAGTTGCTAACCTGACACTCCTCCCTCCCAAGGAGCCCTCCCCTTCATTTACCATATTTAGTAATATCTCCAAGTCTGTTAATGGTACTGTTACACAGTTCAAAAGTTAACTTCTCCAGGCAATCTCTATTAATATATGATATATAGGTAAATCTTGTACTAATGACAGTATGAAAAGACTTTTTTAATGTAAACTTTAATAATGCACTTAAATATCTGACAGTTTTGCATTGCAAACTAGGTGTAACAAGTATACTCATGTATGTTTGAAGTTACATAAACATTACAGTATACAAGGGCAGAATGATCTAAAGTGAGCAAAAACAGTAAAATATGAATCATATCTTGGCTCTAGATCAACACATAATGCTGAAACATCAAGTCCTTTGATCTAAAAAAACAAGAACAGCTGAGTTCCTCAAAGCATGTTGTTGCTTGTATTATCTTTTTTGTTTAATAATATCTGAAGAACAGCGATTAGAAGAAACACTAGCTGAAATTAAAGTGCAATTTATCCATGACTGACTTAACTAGTATTCCTGGCTCTGCTAACACAGACCTTTAACACATTGAAACAACTTTGCCAGTGATGACCCTTCTAATTTCAGCAATCTCTTATTTAAAAGTGTCCTGGTTTCGCCTGGGATAGAGTTAATTTTTTTCCTAGGAGCTGTTTTGGATTTAATATGAGAATAATATTGGTAACACACTGATGTTTTAGTTGTTGCTAAAGTAGTGCTTACACTCATCAAGGACTTTTCAGCTTCTCATGCCCTGCCAGTGAGAAGCTAGGAGGGGGCACAGCCAGGACAACTAACCCAAACTGGCCAAAGGGATATTCCATACCATATGACGTCATGCTCAGTATATAAACTGGGGGGCGTTGGCCGGGGGGCAGTGACCACTGCTCAGGAACTGGCTGGGCATCGGTCAGTGGGGGGTCAGCAATTGGCCTTTTATCATTATTATTATTTTCCCTTCCTTTTCTGTCCTATTAAACTGTCTTTACCTCAACCCACAAGTTTTACTTTTTTTCCGATTCCTTCCTCCATCCCACTGCGGGGGGAGTGAGCGAGCGGTTGTGTGGTGTTTAGCTGCCTGCCAGGTTAAACCACAACAAAAAGAAAACAGATATAGACCACAATGGGACAATAGTTGTATTCTCCCCCAAAAAACCTTAGTCAACAACTTGACTTGTTCCATTTCCAAAAGCATTCAGGTAGGCTTCTGAAACTTAAGCCCAAGAGCAGCCATAATTTCCATCATGAGGATCAAAACATTTAGAATAAAAGGTCTTAATAACAGAAAATAAGTTTTACTGCTGTGACAGAAGTATTTGCAATTAGTATCCAACACACAATATAAATATAAAAAATATTACATTGCAAGGGAATAAAGAATGTTTGTTGAATTCCTTTTTATTAAGATTATACTCCAGTGACAGAGAGAGTATTTGGCTAGTGCCTGGGAGAGGCTTTATAACCCAGGCTGATAGACTGCAGGTCTACGAAAAGAAAGCTAAACTTAGGACTTATCTAGACACGCTCTGCCACAAATATATTTCCTACAAAAGTTGCTCTTTCTGTTTCAGCTTATGCATACAGATTTGCTGAATCTTACAGCGAGTTAATACAGAGAGACTGTTTACTTAAACACTCAACTGTATTACTCCTGTACTTAGAAGCTGTCAGATATTTAATCATAGTAAGTAATTTATTAAACAAAGCAGTGAAGTTGTATTTTACAGCACTGGACACTCTGTACTGTCCTTTGACCCCAGTCTCTTTAGCAGTGGTGCCAAAATGGCTATTTACACGCTGCCTGAAAAAATGACTCACGCTCTGAATCTTGGTTTGCTGAATTTAAACACCACAGCAGTTTGAAGAGTAAACAGCAAAATGCAAACATGCAGTGCTAGTACATATAGTTTATCTTTTATTGCTGGTGGTACTGTAATGGTTATAATTCCTTGCAAAATGCTGAATGAAATACAGACATTGTTTGTGCACTTACCTCATTTAACATGCACGAAGTTTGTCTCTTAAGAAGAGCTTTCTTAGGACAGATACAGTGCATTTCCAAACATGAGTTTAGGAACTAGAGCCATGGAGGCTTCTTTTATACCCTTAGAGCATGTTAACTTCCAAACAGCTTTTAACTCCTGGTCTCCCAGGACATTACAAGCACCCACGAATTTGTGGCATAAATGCAGACACTTGAAAAGCTTCCACTCTTCTGAATTAAACACCGGGACCAATCCCTTATTCCTGTGCTTGCCAATACTTACACTTTGAAAAATCATGTAGGATCATATTGAGTTTATTAAGAATTCAGATTGGTTTTATGTACTATATACCAGTATCTAGTAGTGCATCCGAAAGCTTAGAATGTGTGCCACGAGCTGAAAAACATACGCAATAATAAAACGTAAATGAAATGAAGTCTAGCTTTCAAGGCCACAAAGGTATATATACAAGAAGTGTACACAGCTCACCAAAGCCTTCTAAGGCACTGGCTGAAGCAAAAATTGGGATTCCAAAAGAAAGTTCAGGCTCCCATCCTGCCGAGTGCCAGGATTTTACACAGGAACCACTCAGTTGAAATCAGCCATGTGTAAAACCCAGAATAGTGGTTGAAGAGAAAAACAGCATGAAGAGTGCCGATAGTTTTATTTATATCCATGTTTGTGTTCACACATTTGTGGGTATTCAGCTCCGGCCCTGGGTTCTCGGAGTGCTGAACATGACACCACGTGGGCCAGTTTCACGGGTACGGAGATAATTAATTAAATCCTACAGAAGACCAACTTAACCGTTCCTGCCAGCTGGCCTCCTCACTGCGCTCTCCCCAGCTCGGGACAGGCCGCCTCCGACCGGACCGGGACCGGCGGCGCCCGGCGCCCCTC
>NW_009188714.1:0-947 GCF_000690835.1 Fulmarus glacialis
TCCAGCATGGCCAGGAAGGAGCCCTGGCTCACCAGGAGAGTGCTGTGAGCAGGAGAGCCATGCCTCTGCACCGGGCAAGGGGCAATGCAGGGCAGAGCCCCCCAAGTCCAGCAGCAGAGCCTGGCTCTGCCCTTTGGTTTTCCTTTTGGCTCCTGCTCAGGTCTGGTGGGGTGCAGGGCAACGTGGACTGGCCCGACCCCCAGCCAAACCCAGCAGCACTCACTGGGGCTCCTACCTTGCTCCTGGGAGTCCATGGCATCAGGCTCCTCCTCTTCTTCCTTGCACCCTGCTCTCTCCCGTCTCTCCGCTCGGGCTCGGCGGCAGTGGGAGAGCGGGATCAGCCTGCCCACTGTACTGGGCTGGCACCACATACTGCAGCAGCCTCGGCCACAGGAGCTGCAGAGAAGAACCAAGCAATTCGCCACATTGGCATTTCCACTCAGCTCAAAGACGAAAACGATGGTCTGCGTTTCCCTCAGCCTTGTGCGCTTCAGCACACGTGAGGGGAGAGGTTCAGGGCATGGGGGCGCATGAGGAAAAATGTCCTGAATGCAAGAAGTAGCCACAGTAGCAGGGCAGAGGGCAACTCACTTTGGTCATCCCTCTCAGTCCAGGATGTCCATGCACAGGGCTCGAAGAGCTCCATCCTCCTGGGTTTCCCAGGCAAAAAGGCCTCCTGCCACCTGTAAGACAGAGTTGGCAAAACCCCCGTTATTCTCAGCTCCTGACCGACGAGGCTCAGGCACGACTCACCAGTGCTCCTGTGCCAGCCTCCCAGTAGCACTGACCTCCTGAAGGAGGACAAGGACAGGCGGACCCAGCTTAAGGACCCTGGGAAGGTCTGGGAAGCCTGGGAGCAGAGAGCACCGCTGCTTCTCTGCACAGTCCCCCAGCGCCCAAATGCTGCTGTCATGACATCCAAGCAGAGGTGAGGAACTTGCCCTTCA
>NW_009188715.1:0-505 GCF_000690835.1 Fulmarus glacialis
ATAATAATAATAATAATAATAATGATGCAAATGTCAGGGCTGTTGCGGCACTGTGCACCACGACAGCAAAACACGGCTTTGCAGAAACAGTCGAGCAAAGCAATCGCCTTGGCCAGCCCTAAGCGTGCGGAGCCAGGGTGTCACACAAGCGGTGCTGAGCCCTCTCCCCGGGGAGAACCAGCCATAAATCTCCCAGAACAGCACTTTCCTCGCAGGGGAAAGAAAAAGTCATTAGCTGGGAAGAGAGGAAGGGCAGGGAGAAAGAAATGCACAGCACGGAATGGGAGGAGGAGGAGAAGAGGGATGAGGAGGCAGGGACCCAGCTCAGCATCTTTGCTGCTCGCACCCCTGGTCCCATCAGGGCGTCACGCAGACGCTCTCGCCCCGCTCCTCCGCGGCCCTTCCTCTCCGTGTTCTCCATGCAGGAAGATTGGCAGTGACCTTTAAATGTCACTTCCAAATGCCACCCCTAGCTAAGTGGCTACAAAACGCAGTGTTTATGCTA
>NW_009188715.1:566-3972 GCF_000690835.1 Fulmarus glacialis
AGCAAAGGGTCCCTTGGGCAGTCCATGTCCACCTTCTCCCCCACCCATCGTGAGAGAAATGCAGAGGGGCCACCCTGTCCCCTCGTCCCTGCCCTCCACGGGCAGCTCCTCACTGCCGGAGACGGCTTGCGTGCACCCACCCGGGGTTTTCTTTTCCTCCCCTTTGCACTTGCAGACGGTGCATTAGCAAACACCCAATCAACACGGTAATGAGTTTCCGTGTGGGAGATCGAGAGTGGGTAAGAAGGACAGAAGAGCCGGGGCTGGCCTCTGCCGAGCCACTTCACGCCCGGCACGGCAGGCGCGGTTTGCAGGGCTGCGCTTGCAGCCGTGCTGGCGTGGCGTGGCTGGTATCGCAATCCCCCGCTGAGGAGCTGGGGGCTGCTGCTGCTGCTCACCGGGCTTGGAAGCGGCAGCAGTTTGGGTCACCTCCCCGGTGGAGAAATCGGGGCTCCCCCAGCACCGGGGGGGCTGTCGAGGCCAGGTTTCCACCCTGCCAGGGATTGCTGACCTGTGGCACGCGGCAAGTCAAACAGCAGCGTGATTTTCTCTTCTTCTTGATCACTTTTAATGAATTAAAATGAATTAGCAAATCACACCAGGAAAAAAAAATAAACCAAACCCGATATTGTATTTCAAGTGCATCGCGGTGTTCTTTCCATGTTTCTGAACGTACATCTCGAATTAGACCTGGCCAATTACTCGGGAGAAAATCATTCAAGACTTTGTTTTCAATTGTTTTGAAGTTTGGCTGAACAAGCTGTTCTCGCACGGTTTCCATCTGATCCCCATTAAATCCCGTCTCCCCCCTCCCGCAGTGCACCCCGGGCCGGCCGGCCAGGCCAAAATAAACCTGACACGGGGTACTTTTATGATCAAATAAAATAAAAGAACCGGAGTCACTGCTGCAATCGCTGTCACGCTGGAACCATCAGCATTACGCAGAGTGAGATAGCTATCCAGAGGAAAGCAAGAGGCTTTGGCTACACAAATTGTATTTCCCTAGGCAGCAGATTAATTAAAACTATCAAGTGTTCCCAGCTTTTTGAAATTAACTTTGAAAGCGTTCGGATAAAAAAAAGTGGGAAATAAGAAAAAAAAAAAAGCCCGAACCATTTTTTTGTTCTTTTTCTTCTCCTTCAAGTGCAAGGAAAGAGAAGAAAAAAGCAGATTTCCCCCCAGACCATCTGCAGTGCAGGAGGCACGCAGGCCCCCGGGGAACCGACCCTGAACTGCGATGCTAAACCCGGGTTTACCACGGACCTTGGGCGAAACGTCCCTTCTGTTAAATTTCTCTTTGGGACGGCTGCTTGGCTTTCCCGAGATGGTTCCTCTGGTTTTTTCTCCACCTCTGGGCAGAGGTGTCCCCGCTCCATCCCAGCCCGCTAGCAGAGAACGGGTCCGTGCTCCAAGGCGCTGTGCTCAGGCAGGATGGAAATCCCAGGGGAAAAACACTGGGATGCAGCAGACCCCACCTGGTATAAACAAGAGGAGATGGAAAAATAAAAAGGGAGAGGGAAAAACCCCACCCGACAGCCTGCGTTCAAGACATCAGGGACTATCACGAAGAATCATACTCCGTGCGGGGATGAAGAGGCTGCACCAAATATACAGGAGCTGGCTGCCGGCGGGGATGGCTTCGTGATCTAAGAGAGCAATCGGGAAGACGGTGCCTCGTTCCCGCAGGACGGAGGTTTATTTCTCAGCAGGTTCAGCCGTGTGGTAGGTAAATTATGCTCAGCCATACCTCCTCGGGTCTTATTTCATGGCCCAGCGATGATTGTGCTACTGATCTTCCAAAGGGGGTTGTTCTGGGCTGGAGAGGCCTTATAAATAAGGATGTGGAAACCTTCCAGAAGAGACAACAGCTAAACTCACCGTATAGGCATCCTGTCTTATGACATATGGGGTAAAATACAGCCTAAGAGCCCTGGAATAGGAACATTTCGCTGTGCACCGGTTCCTCAGCACTGGCAAAGAGGAGCAGGGGATGCTAACCCAGCCAGGCAGAGCAATGCGCCTGATAAAGGTGGGATATTTGCAGGAACAAGCCCCACCAGGTTTCAAGCAAATGTTTACAGCAGTGCTGGACTCCTCTTTCTGTCGGTGCCAATCTAGGTTAGCACCAGGGGCTCACTGGGGCTGTCCCAGTTTTAATCAGGCTCCTGCCTTTCTGCTCAGCCCTTTTCCCACAGCAGAGCTGGCCGGGAGCGGAGGATGCATTGCTCCTGTCGGCTGCAATGCAGCAGGGCTGGTGCCCACATGCATCTCCCTCCCGGTGAGGCTGGAAGGAGCATCACTCTGTTTGCCAGCGTTGTGGCAGCTCCTTCACGAGCAGTGCTGCGAGCTCCCTGGCAGTGCTGCGAGCTCCCCAGCAGTGCTGCAAGCTCCCCGGCACTGCTGCAAGCTCTCCGGCACTGCTGCGAGCTCCCTGGCACTGCTGCAAGCTCCCCGGCAGTGCTGCGAGCTCTCCGATGCTGCTGCGAGCTCCCGGCGCTGCTTGCCAGCCGGGCTGCAAGCTCCCGCCACTCTGCTCCGTGGCCCTGTATTTTCCCCAGATCTCACCGTTTCTGTCTTTCGGGACAGGGCAGCCCACCCGCAGGTGGGTGTCCCGCACCCATGTCCCCGGCTGTGCCTCTTGCAGAGCTGCCTGCACTCCCTGCCCGGGGGTCTCCTGCCTGCACCATCACACACGTGCTGAAACTTCCCTTGTTTCGACATGCACCATTTCACCATCTTCAGTAAAACATGCTGGGAGCGGAAGGAACAGACCTGGGATCCCAAAGGGTCCTGGATCAAACCTAATTACTCTTCAAATGGCTTCTAATCATCTCTCCCGCTCTGTTCCCCGCAGCATCCATCGCTCCGGCAGCTGTGGAGCTGAAAGGAGGAAACAAATGCAAAACAAATCATTAGGAAACAACAGACCCCAAATCTGCCCAACCCGAGGAGACAAAAAGCAGCTCAGGGCTTCTGCAGCATGGCTTGGCCTGCCTTCTGCATCTCGGCGGGGCTCTCAGCAGATCTTGGCTGCCCGGGGAGAGGTTTCCTCTTCCCCTCGCTGCTTCTGCACCTTATCTTCAGGCTCAGACGAGCTGCTTTGGCTGCGGAGTCGCTAATCCTGGCTCACCCGGGGATGGTGGGAGCGGAGGCAGCGGCTCGGAGGGTTCATCCTGACTTCTTCCCCCTCCTCAGCCCCCGCCGTTCCCCTCCCAGGCTCCCCCTTTATGCCATCCACGTGCCGTGGGCTTTCGGGGGACACGGGCACCCTCTGTCTGAAGCCCCAGGGGAAGGGGTTTCCCTGGCGCAGGTTTGGCAGTACTCAGCTTGTAAAAGCTGCCCTCCCAGTTCTTCCAGTTTGGCCAATGGAGAAGGGACTGCACAGGTCCTGGGGCAGGGTCTGTCC
>NW_009188716.1:0-324 GCF_000690835.1 Fulmarus glacialis
GCAGCGGCACCCCGGGGGTGCACCGCCGGGGCTGCCCTTGCACCGCTCCATTTATCCCCTGCCTAGCACAGCTCCCGGCTCCTCAGCCCTGAGATGAGAGCCGCCTCCGGTCCCTGTCGTGTCGGGGCACGGAGGATGACCATGAGCCGTGCAATAATCTCCCGATGGAGGACTCCTTCGATCCCCCAGGGCTGGGGCGCATGTCGTGATCTACCCAGCGATGCTCCTGCCAGGTCCTTGCTCTCACCACTGTTCCCCAGGACAAGCACCACAAGCTGTCCCGAATTGTAAGGCCCAGGCAGCGCCTTTGGTGTAACTGGGCTG
>NW_009188716.1:407-4628 GCF_000690835.1 Fulmarus glacialis
TGCCAGGCTGATGCCTCCTACACAGAGTCCTTTTATCTTTCCCCCAGTGTGTGTGCGACCTTCATGTCAGATTTTTGAAGCCAGTTAAGCCTGGGGTTGTCCCCAACCTCCACCCCAGCCACAGAACCCGGGCGTGATTTCAGAGCACCAGTTCATAACATCATTTCAGCTTTTCCATCCTGACTCCAAGACAAGTGCAAGGCTGGCTGCCCCTGGACCTGCGAGCGCATACACAAAATTCCCTTCATTCCTCAGAGAGGGGAAAACCGAGCTTAACACGGCTCAGCCACTCCGCTCCTGCCCCTGCCCTCACCACGGTGGCTGCCGGGGGCTCTGCTGGCATTCAGAGACACGCTCCGGTCCAGGGGAAGGGAATCCACGTTGATCACCAGCCAAGAGCCACCCGGGTCCATCTCACTGCCTGTGTGAGAAGGGACGCAGTGCGTGAAGAAGACCCCGCCAGGTTTCATGTCCGGCCCACGGGGACAAGTTTCGTGTCCAGCCCATGGGGACGAGATGTGGCAGAAGGTCTGTTGGGTTTGGCTTTGGCAGCTCTGGGAGAGCTTCCGACTTAACGGGAGGCAAGGAAGCAATTTCAATCAAATGAAACAGGCAGATAAACAAAAAGAAAAGAAGAAAGGAAATCGTAGGGAAGGAGACACAAAGGATTGCAGACAATTATGGCTGCAAATTTTCTAACGTGCTCTGAAGCATTCATTGAAGTCAAAGACTTCTTATCCTTAACCATTTCACTTCCCTCACAAGCCTTTTCTCTGAAGATCTCTGAATATCTTGCCTACGCCAAAGTTACTTGAAAGCTCAGAAAACAAAAAGGGACAAACAGGAAGTTTTTTAACGGCGAACTGCTGTAAAGTGTATTAAGGGGATTTTTTTTTCAGCCTTAAATGATTTGCAAACTCAGCCTGAAAATGTATCTCCACTGGGAACAGCTTTCTGAGGCTGTGCTAACTTCTGCCAGAGTTTTAGCAGAGGAGATTCATGCACAAATCATTGAGCAAAAAGCCAGCAATGAGTAATCAAAGGCACGCACCGAACTCTGAGGACAAGCTGCAGAATCCGCAATCTCCAGCGGTAAACTTTTCCACTGAATAATTACTTCTGAGGAAAAGGAATTTGTTGAATGCTTGGTCTGGCATTTGCTAATACATTTTTTTAAAAAGAATGACCTACTCGCTGGAAACAGAAGGCTGCTCAGAAAGGCATTGGTATTTATTAATACCAGCTCTACCATTTTACGTGAGTATCAGGTAGCTTTTTTCCCCCCTATCTTCTGTTTGCAAACACAAAGGAAACCAATTCCTTTCCTGCACGCTTTAACAGGCTCTTCTTCAGCACATCTGTTGGAAAGAAGTTCAGTGGCTTTCCACCGCGTTGTCTCCAATTTATTAATCAACGCCTTCAGCTCCCTACTGAGTTACAGCCACATTATCGTCCCCTTGAAGTCCATGGCAGCACTTCCACTGACTTCATTAGGACCAGAAACCGGCTCTTGAAGTCTCTGCCAATTCCTTAAGTGCTTTAACTTCAGCGTTGGAGATTTCTTAATCTTCTTACGCCTGTTTCTGACACATCATTTTGCATGTATGCATGCATAAACTGCCTTTCTGAAACTAAAATGGCCTTAAAAGCAAATGGAAAAGCTTGCTTTTTTTTTTTTTTTTTTTTTAACCTGTGCATGGTTGCATTCAGGGTCCTGAATTTCTCTTTGCCGGGACTATTAGAGAAAAGATACCATTTTGAGGGGCCGGGAGCTGTTGCCCACCAGCCCCACGAGAGCCCCAACCACAGACCCTGCTCCGTACCAGGCAGACGGCAAGGGTTGAGCCTCCAGGGAGAGTTTTGGCCTCTTCCAGCTCCAGTCTCTGTTTCAAGACCACCAGTAAGGCCACCAGACCGGTGGCTCGTGGGAACGAGACGCAGTCACGGAAACAGTGACATCTGAGCACCAAAAATCCCTGCTTGCGGGAAGCCCGGAGCCGGGGCCTTTGCAGGTCAGGCCGGTCGCTTCCCACTGACCCCTCTCAGCTAGGACAGGTTTACACCAGGGCCAAAGCCTGGGCAGGAGAGAAGGTTGAAAGCAGTGTTTCCATTTGCCTTGACTCTCGGGCTCCCTTTTTGTTTAGTCACCAGCTGAGTTATGAAATCTGCCTGCAGCGTCACTGTGTCTGTGGGTTTCCCATGGGCTGGAGAGGCTATTACCAAGGAGCAGCTGGAATGTTAATTACCCATTAAGGAACTAAATCTGGGGGATTTCTCAAAGCAAATACACAGCATCTCTGGCACTGACCCCACCGTGGCCTGAGCATTCTTCCTGGCCAGGCTGGAGGATGCAGTCCTTGCAGCCCCTGCCGGGCGCCTCCCTTCTCACTCATCTGAGCCTGGGAAGGTTCTCGGCACTGCCCTCAGCAGCTAGGCCAGCCTGGTCGGGGCTGGCATTCAAGTCCCAGGAACATTTTGCAGAGCAGGCAGTTCCCTTGCAGACACGCCAGGACTGGTGCAAGGCAAAGAGAAAGAAAAGAATTTGTCCCGGGGAGTGGAGAAAGCCTTATCCTGCACAGAGCCTGAAGGGACTGGGAGCAGCCTGCCTCCCAGCTGCTTTGGGGCTGAGGACAGTGTTGGATTTTGAACCGCTGGGTTGGTGTTTTTTAGAAACTCATCTGGTTATTTCAGCCTGTTCCCCGATAAGTGGAGGCTTGCCCGTTTCCTTGCCTCTGGCTTGCATCTGTTCCAGTGGAACATCTGTAGGCTGGTGTGAGCCTCGCAGAGGATCATCACAGCCTGCCCTGCATGTGTGGCTGCTTGGGGAGAAACCCACCCCGCCTGGCTCCAGCTCCCTGTGCACCCTTCACTGTCCCCATGGCTCCTTCTCAGATGGGTCAGCTGCAGCCACCATGGCACACATGGTCTGACACAGGCTGACCTCTGCAATGCTCACCTGCTGCTAGCCCCTTCCTTCAAATCAGGCCAGGGCCGGTATCATTGGAGCCCACGGCTGGAATTACAGCAGTCCCTCCGATGTATTAAAAGCCTCTCCTTCAAGAGGAGAGGAAGATCCCTGATGCAGCGGCAAACTGCTAATGAAGAGAGGAGCAGGCAAGGGTGGCCCACGGGGCCAAGGCGGGCGTTACGGCGGCACCCATGAGCACAGAGAGCTTTCCTGGGGAAGAAGCCCAGCACAGGGGGGTGCACGGGAGCAGGGAGCCTTACAGACCAAACCTCCTCTCCCTGGTGGCAGCTGAGAAGTTTGCAGCCTGGAGGGACCTGGGATGCTCGGCCAGAGAAGGGAAAAGGTACGCCAAAAGACATCAGTCTTGCTGGGCACGTGGATGCTCCCCTAAAAACATGCAGCACCCCAGAGCTGTGGAGCTGATGGGTGCAAGAAGGGGGTCAGAAGTTTCCCATGGGCAAGCAGCAAACACTGTCAGTCAAGCAGAGGTGCTGGACCCTCCCTGATGATGTGTTTCCAAGCCTTTGGACTGTGTAATCCTGCTAGCGGGCCATTATAAGGAGCCTTCCTCGTACATCTGCAGACATCTGCTTCTCCTCCAGTCGGATCAGCTCTGAACACAGCTCCTGTGTGCAGATCTGAACACCCTTCCCCACCTAGGCACCCATGGGTGGGCTCCCACCCTGCCACCTGTGACCCAGTCCCGCGTGGCTCTGAGCTCTCTGCTTCCCGGAGGGCTAAGCGCCGGAGGCAGCCCAGTGCTGCGGGGGAGGCATCTAGAAGCAGGGCATGATCAGGCCCAGGAAGCCTTTTGCAAGCGCTATGAAGCCAGGTTCAATCTGCCTTTTTTCCGAAGGTCTTTGATGTTTCCCATCTTTACTCTCCTAAGCCCTATTTAAATCAGTTGGAACCAGAAAATATTCGCTTGCTGGACCACCTTAATGTAAAACTTTACAAATTTGCATTTTGTTTGCTGTAGAGGTGGAACAAATCTCCCCCGCTAATTGCTGTAGGAGGTAGTCCCTGCACCATCGCTCACAGCTGCAAAGTCTGCGCCACTCACATCAGCCACCTGACCTCCCAACAGAGACTTACCTGTATTAAAATCTCTCCCCTTAGCTCCTGAAGAGAAAATACACCAGACTTCCACACAGTAAAACAGCTATGTACCTCCCCTTATGGGTAAATTCCCAAACACCTCCTCGCAGTCAGGGCTCCCGCCTGAGCTCGGGGCAAGGACAAGCAGCTGCCTG
>NW_009188717.1:0-218 GCF_000690835.1 Fulmarus glacialis
GCACCCAGTGCTCAACCCCCCCTGGGACCCCGCTATCCACCACTGCCACCCCAAAGAAAAGGCACCGTGAATGCACCGCGCTGCCCAGCCGGCACCAGGGCTGTGCCCGGATCCTGCCAGGGCAGCTTTAAGCCTCTGCAGGAGACACCCCCCAAAAAAACAACCCACCACGCTGCACCCGGCCCCCAACCCCTCCCTGCCTGCCAGGCTGGGGACAC
>NW_009188717.1:273-495 GCF_000690835.1 Fulmarus glacialis
GCAGGAGGGGGAGCCGGGGGAGTGACCTAGAGCTGGGTGCGGGTGACGGCACTCACCCCGTGCCCCAGCACGGTGGGGCCCAGCCCGCGGGTGAGCAGCTCCAGCTGGTGCAGGTAGAGCGGGTAGAGGCTGGTGTCGGCCGGTGGCCGCGGCAGGTAGAGGAAGCGCACGGCTGGCGCGGGGCTCTGCTCCAGGACGAGTTTGTTGGCGGCACAGACGTAC
>NW_009188718.1:0-7218 GCF_000690835.1 Fulmarus glacialis
ATTGGTGTAGATGCACATGAGCTGGGCTACCTATTTTGCCCCCAACATTGGCGTGCCACCCCTAGCCTCTTCTCTAGTGAGCCTGGTCTTATCCCCTTCCCCCTTCGAACCTAGTTTAAAGCCCTCTTGATGAGCCCCACCAACTCATAAGCGAGAATCCTTTTCCCCCTATGAGACAGCTGAACTCCATCTGTCACCAGCAGGCCCGGTGCCGTGTAAACCTCCCCATGATCAAAGAAGCCAAAATTCTGCCAATGGCATCAGCCCCTAAGCCACGTGTTGATTAGTTCACACACTTCTAGTCATTCCAAATTAAGACTATGGCTCAGATTACTTATGTGACAAGTGATTGCATTTTGAAGCCAATTTGAAACACTAACACACCAGGACCACTTATAAAAAGTCCAAGTTTATGTACCTGGTAACATAAGATTCTCCTGGCTGATAGTGGGAAAAAAGGGTCTAACTTCTCACTCACATGAAAATGGTAGGGCTGGCTCCTGACATAGAACAAATTACAGAGTTTTGATGAAATGTGTGTATGTGTGAAAACATAAGGGCTAGAATAATCTAAGGAAGTTTAGACTACTTTTTCCTTTGAGTTATTGTTTCTGCTTTGCACCTGGAGTCCAAGTGTAGAAAAGCTCATAGTAACTCAGTGTTTACACTCTCTTGAGGGGACTTTGCAATTAATTTTTCTCTTGCACACCCACATTTTCAAGGAGCAAGAAAAAATATTCATATGTGTATTATGGAGAATGTAGCATGAACTTTTTCCACTATTTAATGATGTGATTCAAAAAAAAAAAAAAAATCACTGAAGTTTTCAAACATACAGAATTGGAAGTGAAAAACATTACCATGAAAAGAGTGATCAGCTGAAATATTCAGTCAGAACCTACAAATTAACACTCAGCCAGAGCCTTCCTCTAGCATGTAAATGCTAAATAAGGAAACAAAATTCATGCAGACGTTTCAGTCTTTGTCTTCTATGGAGCATCATGCACTGAGTCTCACGAAGGCAAAGGAAAGCACTTTCCCTAGGTTAAGTTACATGAGATGGAAGAGCAAGACAAGATGGTTGCAAGTAGGAGGTCGCTGCCTCCCACAGAGCCTTATCAGGCACTCCTTAATTGCAACTCATTCCTGTACTTTTCTCCAGAAAACCAAAAAGTCACAGCACAGATACCCAGACTAGAGAGAATATGGAAGTTGTAGGTGATGCCATTTGGAAAAAAAACAAATGCCAAAAAAATGAAGTTCATGCACTACATATGTGAAACTTAAGAGATTTTAGTTAGGATTCACTAACAGAAAACCTTGCATATCAATGTTTGTGCTGCTCTATCTAGCCTAGCATACAAGTATTGTAAAGAATTTGATTATTTTATACATATTACAGCCTTTCTTCTGGATGAGTTGAACAAGACAGAGGTATAAAGGAGGAAACACAGGTGTTTTAACATGCCACAGTAGCATGAGAATGTGGCATACAGTATTTTTCCCCCAAGACACAGCTTCATAGCTTCATAACCTACCAATTAAATTAGGGGTCGACCAGCCTGTAAAAGCTACAACTTCCAGAAGCTTGAGTGAGATTACAGTGCTCAATAGGCAAAGTCAGTACAACTAAAATATTGTCAGCTTCTTCTTCAATAAAAGGCTGATAGAAGACCAAGATTTGAAGCATGTAGTACCCAGCTGTGATCTGCCATTCAGAGTAGCAGTGTTTTGTCTAAAGACGCTTACTTTTCAATGCTATATAAGGAAATTCAGGTATTTGCTGTTATTCCAGTTATTTTGCCTTCCCCAAATCAATAAGCCATAGGTTTGGATTGCTGTACTGTGGAAATAGCTAAAAGGAAACAGATTGGTATCACAATGGTTTTGTGGGGCCTTTGCAATCAAGTGTTCAATAAGGCTACAAGAAACAGCACCTCTCAAAGACAAAATAATCTAGATGAGGGAAAGACCATTTTCCTTTGACTTACTGACTGTTGTTTTTTCTGGTTTTGTGTCCCATGCTCCTGGGTGCTGCAGTGTGGCTTGCCAATATATGAAGTACAGTCACTTTTCCTGATTTCCTGGTTATTTCTGAATGGGGGAGGGAGGTGCACTTGGCGCAGCTTCCAGGTCAGAGCAAAAAGGCCTCCTTTTTCACTTTCTGCATTAGAAGCACAGACTTGTGGCTCAGCCTGCAGAAGATTGCCACTATTTACTCTCTTTAGCCACATATTCCTCACTTCCCCAGTGCAGGGATCAAAGTAGGAACTGAGTGGGCCACTTGAGTACTTTTTAATACTACAATTCCCAAAAGGAGGCGGGGGGGAGGGAAAGGGGAAAACAAGAGACTCCATGACTATTACTTGCTCTGCTGACAATCATGTGATCAGCCAGGATAGGGCAAGCAAGGTTTGAAAAGTTCCTGTATAGTGGAAATCTGTAGGGGAATGGGGAATATTTAGCTAACCAGCACAAAAGGTTCCACCTATTTAGCTAGATAATTACACAGTCCCATCACTGCATTATCTGAGCACAACCAATATTTGTAAGTAGAAATAACATACTTTCTTTCTTCCCTTATGTTTTTGGGTTTTTTTTAATTCTTTCTATTCTAGAGAAGCAGCTTAATTATAGGATTTTAGTTCTCAAAAAAATTGTTGGTGTATGTATGATCAACTGTGTGTGAGGATAACCTTTACAGAGCTAGTTGTATTCTAATTTTTAGAACAATTAGTTCCCCACTTATTCTTGTTACTTTCCCCATAACGACGTTTTGGTGTTTTGTTTCTAACCAAAGCTGCATCCCTCATTAACCTGCTCTACATTGGGTTAGCTATTCACATTTGAAAGTAAAGGTCTACCTCCATCATGAATACACCTATCAGCAGTACTGCCAGCTTTCTCTACATCTCTACATCACATTTATTCTAATGCGAGGTATTTATAAAGAAAAAAGTGATTTTTCAGCTAAATGGTGCTAGTCTCTGAAGCAAAACCTAGAATAGATCTGTACATTACAGTCAACATAAGAAAACAGAAGAATAGATCTTCTGCTCATAGATTCTAAGGATGGCTTCTCTTCTTGGTATGAGATGCAGCTTTTCAACATGTATTCGGTTTCCTGGCTCTGCACCATTGAAATTATCATGTAGGAAAATGCCTTAGTAGGACACAAATTCTCCAAAACATTCCCTTTCTCACCCAGCCAGCATCTCATCTATCTTGGATAGATTTGTCCATAGGCAACTATTAAGACAAGCACTGAGAGTGTGAGTGTGGTTTTGGTCTAGAGGAAACATAGAGCTCATTGCCCTCTACCTCTTCCAGTGTTTCTACCCAATTTCTGCCCCTCCTGTAGTTTCATGCAGATAATAGGGGAATTCTTACATGCATATGATTCCTTAATGTTGAAAGCCTAAGACATTTCAAATTCCAGACATGCAAAGGAAATTTGCACTACAGTGATGTAGTACTTTGTTACCATCAAAGACACCAGTCTATACCAAGTTAGCTGTATCTAGATACCCAAAAGCAAAAGCTGAAGCATCACTGCAGTGTGCTGTCCATGTGGTTTATTGAAGACCTGTTGCTGATTAGAAATTAAGCAGATGTAGCTTAAGGACATAAATACTCTTTAATAGTAACTAAAACATACCACCCAAATATCGCTATTCTTCAAAAACTATTCCTAAAAACCATAGCTTCCCACACATCATAGACCCTTCTCAGCTCAGTACAGTCATCATGGCATTTGTGGTTCATTTACATTGTTGCAGTTATTTTTCCTTCTTCCTGCACTTCCAGTAAAAATGTATAGCTTTTAACTTTTAAATTCAGAAAGGAAAAAAGAGTTGCAAAGGCAACTGAGTCCACTTTAGCAAGCATGACTACTTTTTCCATCCTTTAATGTTTTGCCATAGGCACAGCTGCCAATAGCTAGCAAAAGACATAATGCCTCTTTTTCTTACGCTGTCAAACTTTCACCTAATTTCTCCAGCATCACCTAAAAATGTTGAAGTTGGCTGAGATAAAAGAAAGAATAGTTTTTCTATAGGACACTGAGCAGACAAGGTTTTTGTTTAAAAAACAAAGGAGGTATATACAAAAACATTTCAAAAGCTGTTGTCAGGTGACCGTTCATGAAAGAAGCCTTGCTCAAACCATGTCAGAATGGCTTAATGGCTGTGAATCACCACCATGCCAGTTCCAGAGTAAGAACTGCCTTTTCTTGCTACATTCTTTCCATTGTTTTTGTTCAGACTGAAGTAGAGTCAAAATGGGAGCTATTTCTTGTGAGGTTTCCTTCATTTCAAAGTTCAGTAATATATGGTATAGTAATCTGTACCTTCTTTTAAATAGGGGGATGTAAGTGACAAGGCAGGTAACTGTTTCTGAAGGCTTTGTCTTCTCTTATCTAAGGATTGACACTGGAAAAATCCTTGTAAGATTCTTTATGAATGAGTGACATCTGCTGGACAAAATAAGCTTTTAAATAAAATCTCCCTGGAGTTCCAAATCTTATTACTCCAGAAAACTGAACTTAAAAACAACCACAGCTTCCTTAAAAAGAAAAAAAAAAAAAAAAAAAAAAAGTAAAACATTGTATCTGCTTTCAAAGTCCTCAGTCAAAACAAGTGAAGTTTGTGCTAAAAACAAATGAGCTATCACAACATTAATTTCCTCATTTTTCTGTCTGGAAGAGTATTCTACAGAGAACTGAGCAAAGACGGGAATTGCATTTCATGCAGGAGTTCAAAGTTTTCAAATATAGTTTCATTTCAGTTTTAGACTTACTGTTTTCAAAGTTCTCTTGGAAAGAGAAAGGAGCCTCATCTGCAGTGCATGTTGCCTGGTGGGGTGCTGTGGAACAGAGGCAGTAGTGGTTTTCAGCCAGGGTCTGCTTACTTGAATTTGTTTTAGGGGAGTGCACGTATCCAATTAGGGGGGAAGAAAGAAAAAAAAAAACCCACACCAAAACACACAAAGGAAAAAGAGAGGAAGAAAGAAAAAGGTAGCAGTCCAGTTCTGCAAAGAATCTGCCAGACAGCTAAATGCCTGAAGTGGTGGGCAGTCAGGAAGGTCTTTCTGAACTCTGCCTGGTTCCACTGGAACCCCCTTCAAATCAGTCTGAACTGCTTTCTGGAGATAACTTACAGAATTAAGATGTTCCCACAGCAATAATACACATCAAAAGAGCGCTTTATTAACATGACATTCATACATATAGCCCAAAGCAGTAAATGTACCCTTTGCACAACTCTCATTAGTAGACACTAGTAGTGTAGTAGTGACACTACAACTGATCAGTAGGAAAACTATTCTCCAGAAATTTTAGATAAAGGCTAAAAAAAAAAAAAAAAGGAAAAAAGATTCTCTTTATTTCCCTTTAGTTGCCAAAGTAAGCCAGAAGAAATGGTTGGAGTCAGCTGACAGACGCCAAGAAATACAAATTAGAACAATAATATGGAGTCAACTTCAAGGAGCAGCTAGATCACCAACTACAGAATATATGGATGAAGTCTTTAGCTGGTATAAATTGGTTATCACTTCTATAAACAGTACTTCTACTCCTGTCTTCCTTCTTTACACATTTCCACACTAGAACAAGTTGAAGAGTGCTGTGATAATACTCAGTCCCCCAGAAAGATACATAGCATATTCATACCATGCCTCAAGACATTTCATGGAAACACAAAGGACCTTACCTAGAATCTACCTGCTTAATAGTTTTCTAGGAAAGGAATAATTTCTTTTTTTAATCTTTCTCTATATGGATCCTCCAAGACCTGTAATAGGAATAACCCAAAAAAACTAATGGCTATTTTACACACAGACTCCTAACCTTTGTTTGAGTGCATCAGGACGTTTGTACTGCTTGTACAGTCCTTCCTAATAATGTCACAAGTAAATCACAGGTTTCAAGCAATTTATTTCCAGCAAAACATGACAATCCTTGCAAGTGGAATTGTATTGGACTAGGCATATCAGTAATAAAACAAATCAGTCCAATCATACAACATCTATAGTTGATTGTCTGAAGCTCTTTGACTGATGCTCAGAAAAAAACAGAAAACAATCCATGTACATAACATACACTGTGTTTACTATTCATAAGACACCATAAAAACTAGTGCTTTTGTGTGCCAAAGCAAATCTAACAATCTATTATGACTGAATTCTGTACACACATTAAATGTTTCTTTATCAGTATGGCTTTATATTAGCATTAAGTTGCACTTTTTTGAGCTACTACTTGGCCCTGCTTTCTTAAGGAAATGAAGGTCCTGCAATCCCACTGCTTGTGGAGTAGATTCCTGACCAGACTCAAGAGATAGCCAAGTCATGTGATTTGTTTAAAACTGTTTTGGTATCTTAGGACAGGAAGATACCAAAAAAGGTTCACCAATTATTTAGAAAGATTCCATGCCTGTACATGCCTGTAAGTCTGGTAAGCACTGGAAAAAAACAAAAGACAGGAATATGATTACAAACACATGTCAAAATACATGTGTATACACACAAACACAGTGTATCTTTTGAGAAGGGAAGTCTTGCCTCAGGAACATATTGGATCCTTCTGAAGGGGTCAACAGGCTTGTGGGTATGATTCATCTGGTTGATATATGGGCATGGATTGCCAAAAGGCTTTTGGGAAGATTCTCCCCTTCCAGTCAGTGGATAAGGATAGCAAGGGAAGTCATAATATTTCCACATACATGCACACAAAAAAGTGCATTTTTTTACAGTGAATCATCATTGCCTCTTCAAAAATCCCTTTGTGTAACTGGTCTCTTCCTCTATCATAGGAGCTATTTCACAAATTAAATTTCCCCAGTGGTGTCCATGGCAAAATTTGGAGTCATACAAACCAGCTAATAAAAGAAAACCTTTTTCTCAAGAAGTTACAAACCAAAAGATTTTCTTTGCATTCATGTCTCTTTCAAGACATTATTAATTGCATGTTTCCCAGGCCAGGATTCTCACATTTTCTTTTATCCTGTCCCGACTTAAGCAATAGACATAGTACGATGAGCACCATGCATTAGAATTCACACCTGCCTAGACCACCCGTTTAGTTTTACTATTGCACACCATTCCTGTGTTTGTAACAGCTCAAACAGAAAAATATTTAACACATGTATTCTCCAAATGCGATTGTGCAAGAAGATCTGACCAACCATGACCTCTCAGCCACTGTTTCACAAATGAAGAGCG
>NW_009188718.1:7249-20430 GCF_000690835.1 Fulmarus glacialis
ATTTGAGAACATCTGCTCTGCACTTGATAGTTTCACAAATGGTACTAGAGAGAAAATAGTTATTGCACATGACAAGGCAGGGGAAGGAAGCTGTTTGTTTGTTCTTCCACTTCCACTATGAGCAAGATTATTTTAGCCACTCAGGCTTACTTGTCCACCTGCAGGTTGTGTTGAAGGACCAGGATTTCACCCTCAGATCAAGCAATTCAAGTTTAAAACATAATGTCCCAGAAAATATCTTCACTAACTTCTATTATAAAAAGTGAGATGGGGTTGTAGGGAGGGGGAAAAAAAAAAAGAAAGAAAAACACAAACTGTATTTTTTGGTTTGAAACTAGAATGGTTTAACCAGGTGTCAGTGAAAAAATATTTTTCCCCAGCTGATAGTTCTGGCCTCTCAGTTACCATAAATATGATAAATGGCTCTTCTGTTAGATTTCATACCCGTTTGTGGTATCATCGTTAAAAGATGTTTTGGGATAATGGGTACTCACAGTTGCAATTTTTTTGTTTGTTTGTTTTTTGTTTTTTAATGTTGACTTTTAAGAAGTAAAGCTGCATCCTATTTAAATCATGGAGAGTACCATGCTCAGCTCTTGGTAGCAGGTACTATTTCATTCACATTGAGTTAGTTCTTCCTGGAAGAGAGAGGAGAAGACAAGAAAATGCCATATCTGTTCACAGTGGACAATGCTAACTCTGTAGAGGCACACCTGAAAAGGAGAAAAACAAACACTGCTTTTGAGAGTGTTCTGGTTCCGGCTGGGACAGAGTTAACTTTCTTCCCAGTGGCTAGGGCGGGGGGTCCTGTGTTTTGTGTTTGCTATGAGAGGAACATTGATGGCCCATTGATGTTTTGGTTGTTGCCGAGGGGCGCTTGCACCAGGGACTTTTCAGCTTCCCATGCTCTGCCAGGTGCATGGGAAGCTGGGGGAGGGGAGCATAGCCAGGGCGGCTGACCCAGCTGGCCAATGGGGGATTCCATACCATGTGACGCCATGCTCGGTATATAATTAGGAGGCATGGTCCGGGAAAAGGGGGGCTTTTGTGGTTCGGGACAGGCGGGGCGTCGGTCAGCAGGTGGTGAGCAGTTGCGTTGTGCATCGCCTGCTTTGTATAGTCTGTTATTGTTGTTGTTCTCATTGTTATTATTACTGTTCTACTTTGTTTTATTTCAATTATTAAACTGTTTTTATCTCAACCTGGGAGTCTTCCTACTTGTGCCCTCCCAATTCTCTCCCCCATTCCGCCTGAGGATGGGAGTGAGTGAGCGGCTGTGTGGTGTTTAGTTGCTAGCTGGGGTTAAACCATGACAGAGAGAAAACAGCCAGGCTAGGATCCAGTCAAATACAGCAAGGGACAGGTATCTTTGCTAGCATAGATTAGAAGAGGCAGAAGAATAAACCTAACCTCCTCTTAGGGACTAAGTACGTGTAGAAGTAGTAACTAACTGGATTTTCAGAGAGGTTGCGGTGTTTCGGCTTGTTTCCTTTTAAAGGTAGTCTTGTGTCATGTGAAATGTCAGGGAGTAGTGAGGTGGGCTGGGCACCGAGGTGACCCCCTCGCTGGTGGGGTACCGTCCCCCTAGGCCTGAGCCAGGCGGGCAGAGCTGCAAGCAAATAACGAGCTGCATCAACAGCCCCATCATTGCAGGGGATGAACCAGGTCCAGGGGCCAGCCAGGAGAAGCAGGAGATAAGGCCTTCTGTAGGGGTGGGCTGGGCCAAGCTGACCTACAGACCCATCAGGGCACCCATCCCTGAGCTGAAGTGGGACCTCAGGCAGGCAGTGGTTGGAGGACCCAGGCCAGGCTGGTGAGGGCTGTCAGGGCCTATTAGTGCCCTCAGAGCCCTGATGTAGAGCAACTACTTCAATAATTATATTTTCTCTAACAGCTCAGGATTTTAAAAAAAAAATCTTTCCCTTTTGAATTTGACTTCTGACAACCATACTATGGCATCAGCAGACTCCCAGGGAGACCGTTCACCAGATATTCAAGCATGGTACCTGAAACAACAAGAAGTTTCCAAGTCAGACAGCACGTGCTAAAACATCTGGACATGCATACCAGAATCACAAATCACATATTTTTGTCATTTAGAATATAATCTTGACAGGTTATCCTCTCCCAGGATTTCCAAAGGAAGGGGTAATTTGCCACACTGCCCAATCCCTAAGTACGCTGGCTGTTCCTTATTTCTTACCTGGGCATGTACTGTCAGCAAATTGGGACATAAAGGACTGGAGAGAAATTATTTACTGTCCTACCTGTGGTTACTCAACATTTTCCTCTTAAATCCATTAATCTCTTATATGTAATCAAGATAATTATATTTGTCTATCACCTAATACTGCAATTCTTAGCATTTCTAAAACAGACAAGAAATCCTCTGAAATACCTGCAATATATCCTGTCATCCTAGATTTTGACAACCTAGATAGTTATTTTATAAAAAATTGTATTTTTCAGTAATAGTTTGTTTGTAAAACATAGTGCATTTTAGTTAACGTTTTAGTTAAATAATTTTCTACTTGGTATAGATTCCTATAGTGTTAAAATTAGTAGATTGAACACAGCCAGGACTGGGTAAAAACTTGAATGAAAGAAATTTTTTTACAGAAAAAAAGTTGAGGAAAATATACATGAAATTTTTCACTCCTAGTTTTTCTGCAAGAATGCTATCAGGGCCCTGCGGGGACTAATAGGCTTTGATGGCCCCGAACAGTCTCTCTTGTTACCCCCACTCACTCCCTGCCCATAGGCCCACAGGAGCCATGTGTCAGCTCAGGCTGGGGAACCCTTCTCTGCTCTGTGCCATAGGTAAGCCTGGGGCCAGTCTGCTGGATGGACCCCTCAGACCCTCAAAGTAGCCTTGCTTCCAGCCCTGCCTTTGACCCTGCCTGTTTTTGCTCCCATTTGAAGCCCACATCCAGACCCTGGACCTGGTTCATCCCCTGACTGTGTTAGGGCTTGTCAATGGAGCCAGTTATAAGTCCCTGGCTCTGCCCACCTGGCTCAAGCCCAGGGGGACAGCAGCCAGTCGGTGGATGGCACAGCCTGCACCAATGTCATCCACAGCTCCTGACTTGGCCGACCTTGCACAGCCCCCTTCCTGCACACCCATATGAAACACAAGAATTTTTTTCTCTACTTTCCCTTTCCTAGGACCATGATTTGTAAGCATGTGTAAGAGACGCATTAGTGATATGCAAGTTTAAATTATAGGCTTATTAACCTTTTGATAAAATACCTACTGACATCCAGCACAAGCAGTAAGGTTTCAAAATAGGAAGTGGGAAAGAAAAAAAATCTCTAACCAACTGACCCCAAATAGCCATCCATAAAGAGATTGAGCTGGCCCCCCTAACCATGCTCCAGAAGTCTTCAGTTGATAAAGGTTCAGCGCAGGAAAACCAAGTTCTACATTGTGTTTGTATATATCATAAATAACATCCTTCCCTCCAAGGAACAAAGGAGAGGGAGACCCCATTAGGCCCTTAATTTATCCTTCTCTTTTTTTCTGGAACGGGGCACGGGAGGAAGGAGGAGTGGTAGGAGATAATCCAAACCAAGAACAGTTTGATTCCTAAGATTAGAGACTATCAGATTTACTGCTGTACTACTTGTGTGTTCGCTGAGATGCAGCTACAGCTTAAGCACTTCTCCTTGGTGGACACTGGGAGGAGGAACAGAAAGAAGCTAAATTAAAGAACTAAGAGGTCATTCCCCCATTCCTGCAGAGCACATTTCAAGATCAGTTGAGTGCCTCTAGTTCAGCTGCTTTGCATGCAATGATTGAGTGAAGCTGCACTAACAGCTAGACAAGTGAGGCCAGCTACAGGCATCCCTCGGTGAAAGTAACAGAAATACAGCAAGTGGTTCTCCAACCCAAAACTCAGAGCTCAAACCCAGATTTAGTATATAACGTTGCACAAAATATAAATTTAGAAGGTTAGACACATTTTAGGTAACTAAAAAAATTGAACATAAATTCTTTTTCAGAGTTTTCACTTTTATTTGTTAGTAATATAACCAGAGTTAAATAAACCAAAGTCAATTTTCACATTAGTTTTGAACATCAAGTTTAGAAAAATGGTAGTAATGACAACTGTAGTGATGAAACTTTCCAATACATTTACACTAGTTGTTAATGATAGTAAGTATATTAGCAAGATACCAAGGATGTAATACTTCAGACATCTTCACCAATATCATCCAGTAAGGGTCTAAGAGACAATATGTTTGACTACATTCACCCAAAATACTTCCTTCAGGTATTTTTCAGAATCACAGAATTATCAAGGTTGGAAGGGGTATCTGGAGGTCATCTAGTCAAACTCATGTCCTGCTCAAAGCATGTTGCTCAGGGCCCTGTTCTATTGAGTTCTGATTACCACCAAGGGTGAAGATACTACAGCCTCACTGGAAAACATGCTACAGTGTTTGACCACCATCATGGTGAATTTTTTTTCTCTCTAATTGGAATTTTCCATATTGCAGCTTGCATCTGCTGCTTCTTGCACTATCAACACACACCTTTGAGAATAATCTGGCTTTATCTTCTCTACATCCTTCAATAGGTAGGTATAGACACCAATAAACTCTACCTTTAGCCTTATCTTGCTAAGGCTGAAGGGACTCTGATCTCTCAACCTCTCCTCTTAGGCCCCTTCACCATATGCTGGTAGCCATCCACTGGACTTGCTAGAGTATGTCACTGCCTGTCTTGTGGCCCAAATTTGGGCACAGCACTCCACATACAGTCTCACAAGTATCACAGAGAGGGGAAGAACCACTTCTCTCAATCAAGGGCACATTGCTGGCTCATGTTCAACTTGTTTTCCAACAATACCCCCGATCCTGCAAAGCCTCTTTCCAGCTGTCTGGCCTGTACTAGTGCATAGGGTTATTCCATCCCGGGCACAGGACTTTGCGCTCTCCTTTATTGAACAAACTCAAATCTGCTGTTCTGAAGTCCAGCACTGTAACTCCACTATTTGTCTTGCTCACCACCAGGACCAGGGAGAGGGACTAGGTACTTCCCTCATCCCCAGACCTGGCTGCTCCCTCTGGAGCCTGTCTGCATTGACGCCTCTGATGTGCCTGGGACAGTGGCTTCAGGTGGCATCAGAAACCATGGCGCATTTCTAAGATAGTTGCACGGTGTCCAGCAGTCCCCTGCAGTCTTGAGCAGTGTTTCCGAGCCCCAGATACACTGTCCTGGGATAACTGCTGCAACAATTGTTGCATCTTGTTACCTGCCTCTGCTGCACAGAGCAAGTAGTAACCCTATGTCATTCTGTACCTCTATAGTAACAAAATAACTATCCTTATAACGCATGCTTTGCTGTCTTAACTTCTTTAATGAACATAGAGGTGGGAACTCCAATGAGAAGAAAATCTTCCTGTCACCTCTTCAGAAAGAGTCTTTAATCACTATCATTTAGTTAAAGATGCTGGGAATAGGCTCTTTCACTGCCCAACACCATATAAAGTGGTAATAGACATGAAAAGATACACCTGTAATCAGAAGCCACATTTATTTTCTATTAAATCATAGCAATGCTACAGTTAAAAACCATAAGCCCGGCCACAGAGCCATTGTTCATATAAAGAGACCACAACCCCTTTCCTAGGTCTACTGGTCTACAATCCTGGGAATTGACCACTGAGGACTATTTGCCAAACACCTGGACTGAATCTCCACACCTGTGTTAAAAAACCAAACAAACCCCCCACACACCACATACTACGTGAAGAAGGCAAGAACTTGTGAGGCATAAGCCAAAGTGCCCTTTCAAGACCACCTACACTTTGAGTGAAAACATATTCACCATACAGTGCAGAGAGAGAAGGAAAGAAACTTGCAAGTACTTTTGTGTCCAGGTCCAAAGTAAATATGTAAGATCCAAAAGGGGAACATCTGGAAAAATATAGCCTCTAAAAGGCAGCATCTATTTTGCTTAATCCATCTCCCATACGCAGTGCAGCCAAGAAGCCAGTTCCTGCATCTACATGCAACATGGCAGTAACTTAACTACTAGCTTTACCTTAGGAGCTGGGAACATCTCTACCAAAGTACTATGCAGGAACACAATTCTCATTAAGAGGAAAACAGCAACCGATATTGAAGATGCTGATTGTAACTATACTTAAAAAAACTAAAATTCTGCTCTAACTAATTGGAAATAAAGCTATATAAAGTCTTCTCTCTGTACTTTTCATTTCTCAGTAGGAAGACGTGCTGGAACTAAATCTGTTACAATCATAGAACAGTTGTTCATGAGAACAAGCCACAAAGAACATTCTCTTTCTCAGAAAACAGCCTTCCCCTATGAGCCGGTACACTTTTCATCTCCTCCCTTCTGTCTCCCCCACCACGTATACAAAAGTCAGGTTGATATCCAGCAGTTTGGCGCTCCATCTTGTGGCCACCTACAAACAATGGCATTTCCTACACCACCACCACCCCACCACCCTCATCTAAGGCCAGTGAAGAATTCAGCAGTCTCTTAACAATTTAAGACCAACATAATCTACCAGTAGTTGCACTCTAAAGATATAACAGTCAAAACTTCTTTAGAGCATTTCCTTCTACACAGGATCGGTTCAGTCTTACTCCTACCTTGAGTCAACTGATACAAATACAAACACTTGGAAATGCAGTCACGTTACAGTGTTCATTTCTTTTTCTCATAGCAGAAAATAGTGGTTTAGAGTTTTAAATTATAATGATGTTATAGTAAGTAAAGGAGATACTTAAATAATAATTAAATCTAAAACTCATTCAAGACAAAAAAAAAAAGCGCAGTTTTCTAGACTTTCCACGTGTATTCCAAAAAGTATTCAAAACAGAAAGCTGAGATACCATATTCTCACACATGTTCCATAAGCTACATTTATTTAATCTAAAAAAAAAAAAAACAAACCAAACCAAACAAAAAAAAAACCAAAACCAAACAAACCAAAAAGCACCACACACACAAAAAAACAACACTTTCTACTGACCATAAAAATTGGGTCAGATCTCAGGTTTGAATACCTCACAGAGGTTTTCAAATTCTTTAATCCAAGGTTTCAACACCTACACTAACTTTGCCTTTAAAGCCATAAGGACCTAGAACCACATATAACAGCCAGGTCATCTCTGTTAAACACCGTAAATGGGATGAAACTCAGTCACAGTTCAACATCCAGCTTTCAGGGACCAGAGAAAATGGGACAAAGCAAAACTGCTTCTTCCCCAGGCTGTTCCCGGGCTTCTCTGGCCAATCAGCACACCAGCCAGGAAAGTTTCCCTCCTTTGTCAACTTAGTATCAGAGCCCAGAAGTATAAGGGAGGAAGGCAGCTCTGTAGCTGGGCCTTGCTCTGTTGGCTTACTATAAAAGAGTGTTGGGCAGAAGCTCAGAGATCATACAGACAACTGCTAGGAGCCCAGCATCCCCAAATACCATTCCTTGACATGACAAGTTCTCGGGGTCTGTAGTAGGAACATGTAGCCAAAAGCTGTAACTATATGCTGCTAGAGCAAGAGAGCAGGAGAATACAAGAGAACCAGTGTTTTCCTTACTGCTCTGAGCAATGAAATGCAAAGGCATCTCTCATCTTTTCACTTTTCCCTCCCATGAACCATTTCAAGCAGAAATATACATATGAAGAAATAGAGAAAACTTATTCTGCATCCCAAATCTGAATCAAACCTTTTGGTCTCAAATATTCTAGGATTCTAAACCACATCACTAGAATGGATCCATCCCTTTAGTTATTCATTTTTGCTCATCTATGTACTTCCTAACTCCAGCTGTAGTGGAATTAAAGCAAGAATATAGTACAGGACATTTCAAGAAAAATCCTGTTTTCATATGATTTGTAGTATGTACAGCCACTTGCAGAGTTGAAGTTGTATAAAAGGTATTTGCAGGTTCATACAAAGCATGTCAGACCTTCAGGAGGATCAGATTAATAATCCCTGATCGGGCATTAATAAAACAGTCTCAGATTTCAACAGCCTCCATGACATTTCTGATGACAAACTTCAAAGGCTCAGTGATGCAGCAAGCATAGTAATTATATCAAATGGTCTGGACTCTTCTTGTCCTGTCTGCTGTTACTTCTCTTCTTGTTTATCTCAGAGCTTAGAAGGCAGAAAAGATGATCAAATCTAGGGGTTTTTTGGCAAACCACCTAAAAGAAAGTGTGAATTCCTTGTTCCTCAAATATAGCGGAGATCAGCTCCCAAATTTCTGTTCTGCGTTGACTTTCTTCAAAGAGCAGGAGCAGCTGATACAGTCATAAAGGGAAAAAGTACACCTTGTATACAGGCACTTCCTGTAGTTCCTTCCAGAAGAAGAATGTCCCACATACCACTAGGTTTTCCAAAGACCAAAGCTAACCCCAGCTGCCTTCAAGGAATTTCAGAGATAAAGTACATTCAGCTTTTGGAAGTTGATAGAGATGACACTGATGACACACAACAAGCATACCGAATCATACCTAAAATACACATCTCTCCTAAAAGGAAGTGACATCACATTTTGTATCCATTTTTCAGTGGAATTAATTCATGACAAGAAGCCAAATGGTAAAGATTCTACCACAATAATATGACCTATACAAGAAAATTTTATCATTGAAAAAAAAATCACTCTAAGATAATAAATTTTATTCCTGGCCTATCTTTAATGATGAACAATCATAAGAATTATCTGTAACTAAAGATTAGCAAAAGACAGCACAAGGCTACCCATTGTGTTAGCTGCTAAGACACAATGCACACTGTTCGGAATCTACAAAATAATAAAAAGGCAATAGGGCTGTTTGTTCTACCCACTGGCTAGAAAGGAGAGGCTAGATAACTAAGCAGCAAAAATGTAGCTGGGCAGCTGACTGGCCACCATTCAGACAAGTGACCAGACTGAAACCCATGTACTGCTTTCCCTGTCAGCTAGACAGAATTAAAATAAGTTCTTTTGGAAAATACAGAAATTTTTTTTGAGGGAGATGTAGAAGAGAGATGTCAGAGGGTTGGGGGGATGGGGAGAGGTGAGGCCTCATATCAGTAAATCGAAATCTTTACAAGAATAATCCTCTGCTTCAGTAGTAGGCTCTAGCTCCCTGCCACGGCAATAAAATGGAAATCGAAGAAGGCCACGACATTTGCGAGCAGACAAAATCAGAGAGATATTTGTGACCAAAAAAATGACCAAAATTAACCACTGAAGTGATTAATCACAAACATGTTGACCTTACAGTCATTGTCACATTCTCATTACATCTACACCTCCAACATTAAATGAATTGATTATTTCTATTTCAAATGTTTCATGTCAGAGAATAAACTAAAATATTATTCACTTTATGTAAAAGAATTTCTGAAGAATGTGAAATGACAGTTCCTGTGATTTTAAGAAAAATAGCATTGGATACAGAGACAAATTCTACTGCTGAAGGTTTTTTCAAGTATTTTTATTAATGCCAGCCCCTCAAAAATCTGCTGGATATCAGCTGTAGAACTACACTTTATGGTCAAATCATCTAAGAAGGACAATGGGTGGTACAGGAGAGATCCTATCCTAGTCCTATTCCATATAACCAAAGACAATGGAGGCTGCATCCAGCAGTGTCTTCCACCTTCACCTCAGTGACTCTGTTTAAGAGATCATCCAGTTATTTATGCCCTGTGAATTGTGCTGTATGCATACAATACTTTAAACTTCATAGAAGTTTCGAACAGCTGCTTTGAAATTGAAGCTTTTCAATGAAGTACGTCTTCTATTTATAGATGGTCTGTGCACATTTATGCAATGGGTTTTGACAGTCTATTTTGCCAAACAGGAATCATATGAATATTCATTGCTGCTGCAATGATAGCCAAACACTGAAAGGAGCAACAGGAGCAACACAGAGATGTGCTAATTTGTGTATCTTCCTGAGTTCGCCACGTCAGTTCTATCCTTGAGCTTTTCCTATTTCTCTTCTTCAGTGAAAGCAAAACAATATCTTACCTTCAGGTAAGATTTGAGAACTGTACCTACATTGCCCATCATCATCTAGTTCCAATAACTTACTTGGACTCACTTAGCTGTGTGCTACATCTGATAGAAAGGATCTGCCATAATATTCATGTCTAGTTCATCTTCTGAGTTTGTTTAAAAGGATCAATATAAAAATGTGTTTTAGAAACAGTGGAGCATTTCAATTGGACAATGTGGAATGGAAAAAAATTATTTTTACAGCTTGCACCTTTTAGCAAGTTGAGACAACTGGTTTATATGGCAATGAGTCATCTGTTGGCAGTGCAGCATCTATGTAGATGAATTTATGCAGAAAATAAAAATATCTCAACCAGCCATAAGCACTCATTCTTAAACTCTTTATCATCTATTTTGGATTGCTTAACCAATTTCTTCAAGGAAGAGGAAGGGCATCTTGGTTGTTCATTTTTCAGCTGTCTGGCCTGAACAGATGTGGAATGAGTTTCTTAAGCTACATTTTGACTACTACTAATGGACTTCGAGCCTTCTGAAAAAAAGACAAGAGGGTTGTTAAAATGAGCAGATGTATAAGCATGTCTAACGGATTTAAGCCACCAAGCTGGCAGATGCTGTAGTTGCATCCCTGAGGCTACTAATGTCTCATAGTTAGTTTGAAGTTTGGACATTTTCCAAAGCTTCCTGCTTTGACTGAGGAACTACATTCTGAATAGTTTAAAGCAAAGTGTTTATCAGCCTGTTAATTTTAGAATAACTATACCTAGAAAAGTCTCTTTCACAGAGTAGTTTACAGCAACCCAAGACTAAAATTGGAGGGGAGGGGAAGGGGGCAGGAGAACTGGGAAAAAAATCTGCTGTAATACTGAAGCAGAGTTCAGCTTATATGAAAACCATCCTCTGACTGCAGTTTGCGTCTGCTTACATTTCCTTTCTGTTTTGCACATGCACCGATCACGTGGCAGTAATCAGAGATGTGTGAACCCTAAAACTTACTCCTTACCTAATTCTTGCCAAAGGATTCAGTGTTCTTATTTAATTGGGTCAAATCACATTTGCCATCCCTCTTCCCATCACAGAAATGCTATGTAGAAGGGATTTGAAGCTAAATTTTGCAGCCTAACAAGAGAAACGAAGTCCTGGAGGAAGTTAATTTGAGCCAAAAGGGGATATCCAAGAGGAGAGGGCTTCGGAAACAGTTCTTTGATAGTGTGTATGAAGCTGGCATGGCCCAGGTGGAGTCAAAGTAGACTATAGAAAAACATCACTTTTTTCAATTGTAGAAAGAGGAAAAAAAGACAATCCAAGATCATCAAAGTCTCCAGAGTATAGAAAGACCCAGAGTAAGCAAAGGAGGTGGGAAATGGGGTGGGGGATAAGGATTTTGCTCTACCACCACTGTGCTTCTCCCCACTACTGATGGGAAGGTGGGGGGAATTGAATGTAATAGAGAAATGAATGATGAAAGTTTAATACAATTTTTCAAGTAAGCAAGATTTATTGACAAAAATGTAAGACATTGTCCATTTCACCTTTGGGGGAGAATCTTGAGTTTTCTTTCTATATGTTAAGTAGCTTTGTAAAGCTCTGACCAAAAAAAGGATATGGGGAAAGGTTTGCTATCTCCTAGGCTCACCTCTCAAAGGAGAATACATTCAGTACAAGCCAGGGGAGAAATAAAAGGAGGTAATAAATAGATCTCACACAGCCCACTGCCTCTTTGCAGAGCAAAGACCTTCCAGATACGCTCTCCATATAACAACTCAGCAACTTTTGGAATCCCAGCAAACCCTGGGCTGCCTTCCCTTGGTCTCTAGGATGAAGGTCTTCCCTTCCAGCAAGGCCTGGTTACTTTGGCTGCTCCCAGTTCACCACAGCCCCTCCAGGCCCCTGGCTCCCTGACCACTACGGTTTCCCTTGCTGGCACCAACTCAAACTCATGAAGGGACTGAGTTCCCACTTAAACTGCTTTCAGATAGAGCCTTCCCAGGCCCTACAGACAGCAACCAGAGCATGGTAAAGAGGCAGCTCTCTTCCTGCCTACCCACCCCACCTCCCAGAGAGATATCACAAAACAGACCCATGAACAGAATAAACCCCCATCTGTCTCATCACATATACAGCATTAACATCCAGTTAACCTTTGTGGATTAAAGGTAGTTTGTTAGTGGAACATAGTGGCTCATTAACTCTAAGCTGCCAATGAATATGCTTATGCATAACCCAATACCTTCAGTCAAACTCTAAGCTGAGTTAGATAAGATTTCTTCTCTAAAAGACTGACTACCTGTCAGTGATCCTCAGTATAAACCTTAAATTCTCATTTAAACCCTTATTTTCTTATTTTATTTTTTCCCTCACAATTTTTACCCATGTAACTACAGACTTCATATCATTGCCATCTTACCTGTGCTGTGTAATAAATGAACATGAAATAATACCTAGGAAGTTACTAAATAAATACTCTCAAGAGCCTTGTTTCTCTAGGGCTAGTTCCTTGAACTCTCTTGCTTCTCATCTCATGTCTGAGGAGTCAATGTACAATGAAAACTGTTAACACCTAGTTAGTAATTATGGTCAGTTCTTACTTCTCAACCCTGGAGAATGCCATCTCAGAGAAGGGAGGAGAAGGACCTAAAACTTAAAATTTGAGAAGTATATCATCCGAAGCGTATCCATAGCACACTGAAGCCAGTAAATACACTTAGTATTTACTAAGCTGGGCACTCTTCCCCAAGCCGGTAGAGTTGCATGCGGTTGTTCTGGCTGAAGTGCAGGACCTGGCACTTGGCCTTGTTGAATCTCATACAGTTGGCCTCAGCCCATCAATCCAGCCTGTCCAGGTCCCTCTGCAGAGCCTTCCTACCCTCCAGCAGATCAACACTCCTGCCTAGCTTGGTGTTGTCTGCAAACTTACTGAGGGAGCACTCAATCCCCTCATCCAGATCATTGATAAGGATATTGAACAAGACCGGCCCCAAAACTGAGTCCTGGGGAACACCGCTTGTGACCAGCTGCCAACTGGATTTAACTCCATTCACCACAACTCTCTGGGCTCGGCCATCCAGCTAGCTTTTTACCCAGCAAAGAGTACACCTGTCCAAGCCATGAGCCGCCAGCTTCTCCAGGAGAAGCTTCATCGCATCTCTAGAAGAAGCTTCTTAACTTCATCAATGACATAGACAGTGGGA
>NW_009188719.1:0-3135 GCF_000690835.1 Fulmarus glacialis
ATCCCAGGCCCTGTAGAAAGGGGTGAGCTCTCAAACCCTGCTTAACCTTGTGGGGGCAAGGTGCCCCCCAACCCTGCTGACTGTGGAGAGTGGTGACCCCCCCAAAAGTCTGAGGACAGGTTGATGTGCACTCCGACATCTGTAGGGCTGTAGGAGAGGGTGAGTCCTCTGATCCTTTTGGGAAGCGCTGATGTCCCTGGGGGGGCTCTATGTGGCCCTCTCCCAGGGGTGACCCCCAGCTCTCGCCCCCTAACCGAGCCCGCGAGGGGTTCTTCATCGCTGCTGTCCCTCCAGGTGAGGAGGAGAGGGGAGCTCGAGCCCCAACCCGGAGTCCCCCATATCTGGGGAGCCCAACACCCCCAACCCCAAAGGGGTGAGCAGGGAGGTGACAAATCCCCATGGCCCCTCAGCAAGGCAGCTCGAAGTGGGTCTGGACTGGCGTGACCTTAATATTCCCCCGCCCTGGTTTTGGGGTTTCGAGGATGGAAGGTTTGGCCTGTGATTACTGAGGTTGGGGGACATTTGGGGACAGGGGGCAGGACTGGCCTGATGCTCCTGTTCCCCATGGCAGTGGGTACAGTCCCAGTGCCCAGCCTGGGAAGGGGTAGGGGCAGGACTGGGGGGATGCAGACAGGGCTGGCGTGTGGGGCAGCAGAAGGAGGAGGTGAACCGGGCGGCCACCTTCATCCGGCTGAGCAGTGTGGGACGGAGGGGAGCCGTTATCCACGGGCCGCATCTACATCCAAGTCCGATCCACGAACTGTCCTTGCTCTGCTGCAGGTCGGGGACCGTATCTCCTGTCACCTGCAGGCACCCCGGGGTCTGCAGGCAGGGAGTTATCAGCTGCATTAACCCCAAAAGTTCCTTTCTGAGCTGTGAGTTGTGGGTTTTCTCTGCTCCTTTACTGTCTGAGGGTGTTGGAGCCCTCCCTGGCCTTCTCCATCGTCAAGACAGGAGCGAGGCCACGCGCGCAGACCCCTCGGGCACCGAGACCCCTTCCCTGATTTCTGTAAAATCCAGGCAGATGGAGCAACGTGGCCCCTCGGCAGCAAGAGGGGGGCACATGGGTGCCTCATCGACTGCTCGCACCCGGCCCGGGCGAGGGCCCCCGGCTCGGCCTCCAGCGGGGGCTTCTGCAGGCACGAGCAGCCCCCCGAGGCTTATCCTCGTTTGACGGGATGGAAGTCAGGTATCTGCATCCAAATCCATCCCAACTCCTCTTCTCTGGAGCTGGTAGCTTCACCTTCGGGTGTTTCTCTTCGCTCCTGTCTCCCAAATTTTGCTCCGCTCTCTTTTTACACCACTTCCATCTGTCGCTGATCTCAGCACTTTACCCTCCAGTGTTTCAAAATCTACTTTATTACTGTCCAAAATCTGCTCAAACCCCATCCGTCCCCAAGACTCAGGCTTTCCTGGTGCCTCAATAATCTTCCTTGTTTGTCCTGGGAGTAAAACTCCAGCCCTGCTCCACGAAACACCTTTACATCAAACCTCCGCAGGTTTTTCCTTTGCTCGGATCCGCCGTGCTGCGAGCGGTTTCCGTCGCTTCTAAATCGGGAGCCCAGGCGGACCGAAGTCCCTTCTGCTTTGCGTGGGCATTAAAGAGGTCGCCGCATCCTCTGCCTGGAGGATGGCTTGCCCAGCTCTCCCGGCGTGTCTTGCTCCAGTTTCTATTTCAGGAGCACCCAGAAACCCAGCTCAGGGTTGAGGCCTCGGTGGAGGCTGTTGTTTTGCCTCTCCTGCTGGGCTCCGCTCTCGTTCCCCTCCGGAGACGGCTGGATTTCCGTAGGGATAAGCGTCGTAGAGCTTTTGGTGGGTCTAGAAACGCAGGTTATTACGGTCTGGGTATTAAAACATCTATTTGGAGCTTGTGCCTGCCACAGTAATGAATATTTTTGCTCTTTTGAGATCTCCGGTCTTCTTCTGGCCTGGCCCTGGGGTGGGGACGGACAGGTTCCCGGTGACCTGCTGGCGACGCCGCTTGCCGTCAGTCGTCCCCAAACCTGTTCCTTCACATCATCCCTTTGAAGGCAAACGTAGCCAGAACTTCCTTACGCCCTTCCTCGGCCGGTCGGCTCGACTGGGAGAGGCTTTTGCAATCTTTACTCAGCACCTAGATGCGCTTTGAGGAGCGTGGCCTGACCAGCCGCTGCGTTGGGTCGCTGTCCCTGTGACTTGGGGACAGTAGGTTTGGGGGTGTCACCTGAACCCCTGGCTGGGGGGAGGATGTGGCCCTGGGGCTGCTCTGCCCACGGTTGCAGCGGGGTGACCTTGGGAGCTGCTCTCACTGCTTCCCTTTGGTCGGTCCTCGGAGGGTCCCCTCGTCCCTCCAGGCTGCGTAGCCGTCACCCTGCCTTGCAGCAGGAGCGCTGGCTGGCTGCGCCCCAATCTGACCCAGCACTGAGTTCTGTTGGGGCAGTAACTCTCTCTCCGTGCCTCAGTTTACCTCCAGCAGAACAATTACTGGCTCTGTGGATCTGCAAAACCGAAAGTGATAAATTGGGAGAAGCTGGACCTGTTTTCTGGGACCGCGTCCTCTTTCTCTCTCACCCCAGACAAGTAACTTCTCTCCCTGTCTTTGCAAAAACAAAACAAATGCTGAGCGCACTGTTTTGTTTTTTTTTTAAACTGCTTTCACCAGGATAGCGGCAACTGAAACTAAAACCCCGGCCATAGATTGTTTGTCTGTCCGGGAGGTTGTTCTTTGTACGCAGGAGGATCTGCTGCTCATCAGGCAAGATTTAGAGGCGCGGGGCCACTGCCTCCTTTCAGAGCGAGCACGCAACCGCTGTGGTGTTTGTTGCCGGGACCTGGCGAGGGCTCCCAGCACATCGATTTTGGGTGCAGCAGTCGTCCTCGGCGAAGCTGCTGTGTCTTCTTGCTTCGGCAGTAAGCTGGAACCTCCCAGAGAGTGGGCAGAGGTGGTGTAGCCTTCGCTCCCTACCTGCACACCCTGATGTGTGGGTGCCCTGAGCAGGGACAGCACCTCGACAGGTCACCTCCGGCCCTTTTGGGGTGGTTGGGGGCTGCCTCCGCGTTGGCAGGAGGCCTGGAGTGTTAATGGGAGGTTGGGTTGGGATGGGCTCGCGTTGGGGCTCGGGTGGGGTCTGTGATGGGGCTCGGGTGGGGTCTGTG
>NW_009188720.1:0-241 GCF_000690835.1 Fulmarus glacialis
GAAAACGGGGCGGGGGGGGGCCCAGGGAGGTCCTGGGAGTCATCGGACGACTCCCGGGATGCGCCGGGCGGCGCTGGATGAGCCTCGGGTCATCTCGGATGAGTCTTGGGACGCGTCGGGTGAGCCTCGGGCCGTGCTGGACCACGTTGGATGAGCCTCGGGCTAAGCTGGACCATGTTGGATGAGCCTTGGGCCACATCAGACAAGCCTTGGGCTAAGCTGGAGCATGTTGGATGAGCCT
>NW_009188721.1:0-10998 GCF_000690835.1 Fulmarus glacialis
GGGGGTGTGTCAGCAGCAGCAGGCAGCAGCGGCGCCAGCCGTCCCCAGGGAGCCCTGGGGGCTCACCTCCCTCCCCTGAGGGGGCCCTGGGCTGGCGTTAAGCGCTGGTCACCCGCCTCTCAGCCCTGGAGCCTGCTTTTGTTTGTCTCTCATGGTATGACTGTAGTCTTTGATGTTGTGCTCCTCGGGGCTCGCGTCCTTTTGATCTGTTTGTTTCAAATGTGCAGTTAACCCAGCGGAAATCGTGTTGGCCGCAGCCAAGCGTTGTGCCAGAGCTTGACTCCCAGGCAGCTAGGAGGGGTAGCTGGAGGCAAGGCCTGGCCGAGGTCTGGGAGAGCTTGCTGCCCTAGCCCCGGTGCAGCCACCTGCCCAGTGTCTGGGCCTGCCTGCCTCTGCTCGGAGCACTTGCACTTGGTACAGAGACCAGCAAATGGAAACCTTGGCTTTTTTTTTTCCCCCAAGTGACTTCTGGTTTAGGAGTTTTCATAATGAAATGCTATTTGGGAGTCTTGCAACTGCCTCAAATAACCTGCAGTTAGAACGAGAATGTGAAGAAAACTGAAAGCTAGTGAAGTTTTGCAGTCACGCTTCTTGAACGGCTGTGCTGACCCTCATTCTACTCTGAGATGGCGAGGGACTGCCTGCTTTTTCCATACTGGAAGAAGTATGATACTAAGCGCAGGCAAAATAAAAAATACATGGTTGTTTGCACTGTTTACACCAATAACTCATTTTGTGAATTTCATGTAGGGCTGTATTCTTAAATAGCTTGGGTTTTGTTGTCTGAACTGCAGGCGTTCCCTTTGATGCACAAACATGGCTCTTCAGAGGTCCTGAAGATTTGCAGTTCAATTTCACTAATATCGATGGGGACTACACTGGGCCTTAGCTGACTAATATCATTCTAGTTAGTCCTTGCTATTGTCTCTGTTTTTATTTAATTTGCCAGAGGAGGAAAACAGTACGTTTCATTGGAAGGCAAAATGGAAGCCTTTCTATTAAAGTTGTTCTTTTAGTGGAAAGCTCTGTTTAACAATTTGTAGAGAATCTAACTATTTTTCCTCAATCCTTGCATTAGTCAACAACTGGCTGACTTGGTCACTGGGTTTGAAAGCACAGTTACTGTATTGTAAGGTGTGTGCATGTTTTAAGATGAGCACTTTGATATACTGTTGTTCCTAACGGACTCCATTTTATGTACTCTCTTAGAACAGGGCTTAGGAAAACTTCCAGAAAATTTTGAGGTTCAGTTTTGCTGAATCTGGCTCTTAAAAGGCTATGTTTTTTGTTTGAAGGGTTTTTTTTCTTTGTTTGCTTTTTAATACCGTCTTCTTTCTTATTCTTCTTAAAATAGGCCAATAATATGTTCAAGATAAACTAAGTTAGACATTTAGAAGTTAGACAACATTCTAGTGTTGTCAGTGAGGCTTTTTTAATGAGCTGACCAACTGGCATTTCAAGTGAAGGATTTTTTTTTTAATTGGCTCATGAACAAGGAGCAAATGTGACTGGAAATTTGCAACTATCAAATGTTTTCTAAAATGCATTGACTGATTTTGCAACAGGCTCAGTCCTGGTATGCTTTTCTGAAATGACAATGCAGTATTTCCATTCTCACAGTTGGGATCCTGTCTTTTGGTAACAGCAGTTCAAGCTTAACAATGCAGTAGAGGAGCTGCTTTAAATGGTAGTGTTGTATGTAGAATACCTTTGTATTTTCTTCCCCCACCCCCTAACCATTTTTCTAGATGTTAAGGAGCCAAAAAGAACTGATGGTGCATATTAGCTGGAAAAAACTATGTACATCAGAACTTCTTTTTGTGTAAAATTTAGTATCGATGTTAACTTTCCTTGATTGGGAATCTGGTTAATTTAAAAATTATTGCAGATCATGGTGTGGATAAGGTTATGTGGTGTTTACTTTAAATTTCACTGCTATAACTTCTACGTCCAACAGGGAGGTTATATCATTCTGACTATACTGACAGAGTTAAATCAGTCAATTTTTTGAGCATAGACAAGCCCAGATAGAATGTGATTTATTTGAATGCTGGATAATGGTAAAGTGTTTCTTTGTCGTTGGTAACAAATGATATTGTTGCCTATTCATTTTCAAACTGTTCAAAAGTCTCTACTGTTGAATACCTCAGAGCTTGGGCAATGAAATTTAGTGGCAGCAAAAGCACAGTTCTAATAAAAGCTTTTATTAATGTTTCTGTAAATATATTGTTTGAATTTTTGTATGAAATAAGGTTTAGTAGTGTTACAATAAAATTGATCAAACAAATGCACACAGATGGAAATCCGTAGACTCCTATAGTTAGATGGAAGAATTCAGTGATTTTGATACTATACTGCCATGACAGCAATGGAAAGTACGTTTCTGTAGAGGAGATGCAAAACGTGTCTACCGAAAACTGTATTCAACCCGTACTAGTAGCTTGACGGGGAAGGAGGTTTTTCATCTCTTTTTTTTTTTTTTTTTTCCCCTCTCTCTCCTTTTTTCCCCCTCCTATCCTCTTGTGTTCTTCCATTTGTTTTAAGGTAATTTGGTTTGATTTGTTCCACTGTGTGTGGTGGTGGTTTCTTTGAACACAAGAAACCGCAAAAATGTCCACATTAGTGACTGAGGAGTTGACTTTGCATAGTGATTATGAACCATTTTGCATATTGAAAATCAGTTTCCTATTCTGAGCATGCAAAATAATAGCCAACTGCCTTAAGGAAAAAAAATCTTATTTCATTTTCAAGCTTCTTTAATAATGGAATTATTCAGGGGATAATGCCAAATGCAGAATTCATGTTATGCTTGTACAAACCAGAGCATCTTGAAAGTTGTGGAGCTGCATACAGGGAAATGTCAGATGAGAGCTCCTCATTCCGCAACACAGCTACCATGTGTCGCTGGTGTTCAGTCTGCTATTGAAAGGATGGCAAACAAAATTTGTGCAGAAAAAAATGCACATGGACACATCCAGGTGATAAATTATTAATCAGAAGTACAAACTCATGGTTGGTGGGAACAATTAATACTTCTCACCAAACTTTATTGGCAACAATTCATCAGTGTTTATTAACAAGAGTAGGTACCTTAGTTTAGAAAGCCATTTGAAGAGCAGTTCAGGTTTGAGGTGAATAAACAAGTCTCTTAAACAGTCCTTTCAACTTTGTGGTCCTGCAGATGAACAAGATAATAAGTTTGGTGTTAAGATTTTTTGAGGACGGCTTTAGAAATTAATGATACTTCCTGAACTGAAGGATATTACAAAGTAAGTAGCACAGTTGAGCATAACTTGATGTGGTGGAGGATGCTTGATTTCAGCTATGTGCTCAGATGATCATTGTTTAAAAATGTATGACTGTTTAAATGAGAGAAAACATAATACTATTGCACATAATTATCCTTGAGAATCTGAAGTTTAATGCATTTAAAAAGTAACTATCTATTAGTCTCCATATAGACAAAATGGCATGAGTTTAAAATAATTTTAAAATCAGTTTAATTAAGCAGGTGCAACCCTTTGTGGATACTTGTAAATCACTTAAGCCAGTTGTAAACTGATACAAGATTGTCTGCAGAGTTTTGCACCTGTGTAACTATAATGAGGTTTTTAATTTATTTGAATTAAAATGGCGCAACTGTTGTGTTTAGACAAGGCCTTCATCTAGCATTTAATTAAGTAACAGTAGAAACTTGGCTTCTGGCAGTGTTCTACTGGTGACTTCTCCTCTTCCTTTCCAATAATTTAAACACGTGTTGATGTTCCTCCTCTGCTTCTCCTGTCTTAATTATCCTACTTAATATCCCTATCCCCTGACCTGTCCAGTGGTAAAAATCACTCTGGTTTGCACGCATAGACCTGCCAGGAATCGCAATGCTTTTTGCTCTCCCTGGCCAACCCCTGGCATATTCTTCTGCTGCTAGTACCTTTTGTATCAACCTCATCTTTACTTCTTGTGAAGAAATGGGGCTTTTCCCTCTGGTGGACTGGTACCAGCTCTGCAAAGTCCCCATGCCTTGTTAGAAAAACTGGGGGATAGGCACACACTGGGCCTTTCTTTAAATAAATAAAAAAATACCATACTCAACATTATACATGTGTATATTCTTACTCACATGCATAAGTGCTGTGCAACATTTAAAACCTGTGGACCTCTGAAGTATTTCTCTTGAAGTGTTGTGTTTTGTCATCTCTAGTGTTTGCAGGCACCTTAACGAGAACTTGGTTGTTCTCGGCAAATGCTGCAGCCAAGTGTTTTTGCAAAACTTTCATGTTATTCCTTCTGGTAAAAAGGAATGTGCTGCCTTGGGTATGATCAGCAAAAAATAAAATATAAAAAAAGGCCATTTTCTTCAGGGACATCACTAAATGGCCCATCAAATAGCTGAAGAGTGATGCTTAGCATGTAAATGCGAAGTCCCCAGAAGTTGTAGATACTGGGTCTTATTAAAATATTATGTTGGAACAGCAAAGCTGCTAAGGGAACTAGCTGGAGGGTAAAGGTAATCTCTGGGGTGTGGTGTGAGAGATATATCCATTTTAAATATATGGGATCTGTTACTGCTTAGTTGCAATTAAGGTGAATTTTGTCTCTAGATTGAAGTGGGGGGGGAGAGCAGAATACAAGAAAGAAGCATTCTGCTGTTAGCTGTAAAACCAGCTGCATGTTACAGCATCAGAGTAAGATGTGTGGAAACAGCAAAGAACAGAGGAACAGAGAGGAAGGAAAATTGTTTTTATATTGTTGTTTAAAGCCTGTTTAAATCGGTGGGATTTTTTTGTTGGTAGGATTTTGATCACCCTTAAGTTGTATTTTTCTTCATTGCCTCTCTCACCAGAACATTCCACACAGTTCCTGGTAGCAATTGAATGTAGGGGAAGGGGAAGAAGGTATTGTTTGCACATCGTCTGTAAACTATTACCATAGTTCATCAAAGCTTAACTCTTCTGATTTTAGTTTGGCTGATAAATTTGAGCAAGTTGTTTAAGTTGGAAAGTTTTTCTACAGTATCAAAGATACTTCAGTGCATTAGCTAATTCAGTAGGAAAAAATTTGAAGATCGTATAGTATAATATCAGCAAAAAATTCCCCATGCCTGAAAATTTCTTTGTAAGTATTGTGCAGTATTTTTCCATAATTGGGTTTGTAGTCTAAATGTGCATAGCCTTGAGGAAAGAGAAGTTTACAAAGGATTGTTTCTAGTGCTTTTCTATTGCTAGCAATTCAGATTAATTGTCTCCTTGCTGTTTTCTAGATTATTTGTAGATATGCTTCTAGTCAACTGCTGCATTAATAACTGCATCAGAATTGCAAAAGAATTTAAGTAATTTTGTTACAGAATGAACTGTGCCAAAATGCACAATGCCATACAAAAGAGGAGCTTATGGGTGCCTTGGGGCAGTGTAATTTCAACCCATCCTCACTTATAGATCTGAAGTGAGGACTCCATCATTGTCAAGAAGAGAATTCAGCAATGACTACTTCATAACTTTATATGACTTGATTTTTTTTTGGCTGCTGCAGTGGCATCAAATGATTAGAAGCTTCAGAAATGGAAAAACTGCTGAAAAGTTACTAAAAGGCTTTTAATGACTTCTGTCAACAGGTGAACTGAGACACTATGTTCTGTGACATCTAATCTGTATGTCTTCAGTTCTTGCCACAGGAATCTCTTTTTGTAAATGACTGTAGCACTTGAATCCCGGATTTATTGTTATCCAGTTGAATTTCTGGCATGTGTTTTTGATTCTTTTTTTTAATCATAGAGGTATCTGGAACAATGAATCTTAATGTTTAAAATTCTATCCTGAGGAAACTGATCCCACAATAATTAATCCTTATTGCTAAACTCTCTTTTTATGCATTCCTCCTTTTGTTCCACTTTTATAGGTCTTAGGACACTGAAATCCCTGTTGATACTTTATGCCAATTACTGATACGTGCTCCCAGACTTAAAAACCCAGTTAGTATTTCAAATTAATTTCCTAAAAGAATTTCTAATTGCTAAAAGAAAACAGCCACATAAATCTGAGGCAAAAATAAAGATCCTTTTCTTATTTGATGATATAAGAAGTGCTGCTGCAAAAACAGGACCAGAGGATAGACTCTCCTGCCAAAGCACTGGAGCCACTGTTCAAGGCGGACACTTGCAGGACATATTGGGTAGATTATGCGACTATTACATGCCCTGTTTTCCTTCCTTGATGTGGCAATCAGCCACAGTAATATACCCTAACGTAGCAAGCCATCTCGTAACTTTAAAAAGCCTCTTTGTTGTTTTTTGGTGTGAATTCTGTCCTCTAGAACTTGTTCTTGTTTTTTCCTCTTACCCTCTCTGTCCTTCTGCATTTAAAAACACTTTGGGGGGATTGCATGAAGTTGTCTTTAACATGTAGATACACAAGTGCCTTACAAATGCTGATTTAATAACTCTACTCCCCTGGCACATGCATACAGCCTGCCTGCCCCCACCTTGTTGATGTTGTGCCTCATTTTTGCGTGGAGCCAGTGTTGCTTGAGACCAGCCAAAGTTGCCAAGACATGTGTGATAACTCTAATCTCAATATTACTCTTTTCTGAGCTAGAACAGATGCACATGGGTTTTGCACAAAGGACTATGTTCAGTGTTGCTTTAGCTTCTTTGTGCCATGGAAATCACACAGTAGGAATAGCCAAACTGTCGGCCTTCAAAATCGTATGGGTGAGAGATGGACAAATCTTAGAACTGTTCCCTGTGCTGATGCCTGAAGTGTGGACCATTATGTACAGTATTCAAGATTCATCCTGAGAGCCTTTTCAGTCCCATAACCTACTGTGTCAGACACACATTGTTAACGGGAGGGGGTGGACACACTAGGATAGCACCAGCATCCAAACTGTATGACAGCTTCCATGCCTGCTCTTGTCCTCTGTCATCTAACAGACACACACTGTCATTTTTGAGAGAGATGTATTTTTGTAAGTGTAGTTGCAGTCTTTCAAATGCATGGTATAATGTTAGCGTCTCATGGGCTGCAGGGAGTATCTGTCATGGAGCACTTCCTCCCCTTCCTCCTCCTTCTCTGACCTTGGTGTTCCCTCTGTTGTTTCTAACTCTTTGTGTTCCCTCCTTCTCTCTCTAGCTGGTGTTTTCTTCTCTTTCTTAGATAAGTTTTCATAAAAGTGCCACTAACTTGGCTGATGGGCTCTGCTTTGGCCTGTGGTGGGTCTGTTGTGGAGCCGTCTGGAACCATTTGTGCCCAGCATAGGGGCAGCCCTGGACCTTTTCCCACAGAGGCTGCCCTGCAGTCTCCCCACTACCAAAATCTTGCTACGTGCACCCAATACAGGTTTCCAAGCCCACACAGGCAAGCTGGAGAGGGAATCTGACCAAGCTGTCTGTGCCATGATATCTTTTTGCTGCTTACCAGGAATTTTTTACTTTACTCAAAGGTCTTTTTATTACATACTATTCTTGTTTATACAACATCACACATTCAATATTATGCTCGGAGGCTGTACGTATTTATGGAGTCACACATCTTTTTCTTTTGAGAGGATCTTAATATCGAGAATAAATTCAGGAATTTCTAAGATAATGGGCTTTTTTTTTAGAGAAATTATCTTGACATACAAGGTTCTTTAATTTGCTGAATTGGTTCTACTTACATATCCTTCATGTGACTTCCCCTTGAAGCAGAGATACACTCCATGGGTTTTATTGCAGGCAGATGGTAAGATTTGTGTGGAAATCCTAGGCAATTTTTATTGGGCTGTTAATTACTGGCATTTGAATTATTAGGCATGGTAATCTTTTCTTATTCCTGCAACAATTATGCTTCTTCTGGAGAGAAAAGTGACTGTGACTTTCTTGTTTTCTTCATTAACTCATTGTGTTAGGTAACAACGAGGAGAAGAGAGAGTTCAAATGCTCTTTTAACAGCATTAGAGTCATTTCGTCAGTCTTGGGAAAAATGCAGTCATTTCATTGTAGTCCCTCCACGCTACTGTGGCCTATAGCTTAGTGTGCACTGTCCTAACTTGAACTGTCAAGTAAAAGTTTTATGTGGTTTCTTCTAATGTGATAGGAGAAAATTTTTATTAATACAGTCACCACTGGTTTTCACAAGCAGAAACTAGGAAAGCTGTGAATATTAAGTACAAAGACTGACCGTCTTTCACTTAATTCTCTATTTTAGTTGAGATAGAGATATGCTTCTGAAGATCAGCCAGATCCTCCAGAGTATTATAAGCACTGTCTGTCAGCATAATAGAGTTATGTTTTGGAGTACTATAGAGACTCCTAAAAATTTGGAAATGCAAGGTCAAACCCTGAATGCTTTTAGGTGTGCAATCCTGAATCATATTAATTTATGATGGCAAAGAGTTTTCTTTGTCTGTCACATATTAGAACAATCTGAAGAATGACAGATCCCCAGCAGGATTAAAAAATGAGATATCAATATTTTAGTTCCTCTGTCTCCATATGGTATTATTATCCTTTTACTCATACAGCCAACATCATGTCACCTAGTTTCTTGATAAGGAAGCAGAAGCATTCAGCTTCCTAAGCACTACTGCAAGGTAGATCTGTAAGAAATGTATACGGTAAGGTTTCCTTTCCTCCAGAATGAGAGATATAATCATATTTTGTTCCACCCATCCTTGTTTGAGAAATGAATACCTCTCAATACAGGTTTTTAATTTGGTAATTAGACATTCTTGTGCTTTATCTTAAGTTCATTTTGGAAGCAATGGAAGCACTCTCATCATTCCTAACCATCGCTTTTTATTAACTGTTGGGAAGCCACCTTTTTGTATATTGGGAGATTAACTGTAATTAGATTCCATCTCACTAAAGCACTGCTATGTAAACCACTTCACATCTTGTTTAATTGAGAAACTGAACGTGGAGAGGCTTTATGTTAACAAGGAAAGAATGAATATTTAAATTGGCCAGAACGGTATTATGGCTCTTCTGAGCCTCTTAGTACATAGTTATTGCCTCCTTTCTTATGCTTATGTAGTCCTTATTTTCAGGCATCTGCAAGGCTTGAGAAATGCTCTGGAGTTATAAATAATATACCAGTAGCAGAGTTGAGATCTTAAGTGTTCAAAACAAGCTCATCAGCATATATATGTCATGAGCAAACAAACACTCTTTCTACCCATGTATCTAGTCAGCTCTGAATTTTTGGAAAAATACAGTTTCTTAGGTCTAACTTACACATGGCAGAGCTTTTTCCCACTGGAGGGATAGAGTCCCAGGGGCCAGTTCTTTTGGTAACGATGCTGTTTACAGATTTCAAAGGGTGGTCAGTGGATCCCCATCATGGCTACCTATAAGGAGTTTGCAAAAGGAAGCCCCATACCGATGACCTTAGATTGACTATGGAGAAATACATCTTCATTGGAAAACTCTTTGGGGTATAAAAATGGAAAAGGACTGAAAACAGCTATTCTGTTGCAATGTTTACACTCTTGGTCTAGCGCAGGGTCTCCTACTGTGAGCAAGGAGCTTCCCCAGTCCTGTCTGCTGAGGAATAGAGTTTACACATAGAGTAAAAGAACTGTAAGGACGCGATAGTGTATTCTACTTTTTAGACTGTTTTGAATGTCTGTCCGTAAAACTAATAAAATCTAGGTTTCTTAGGGCTCTAAAGAAGAGTACTGCAGATTGACAGATGTCTTGGTTCGATGGGAGATGAACTTATATCCTTAAACCATTAATACTAAATAATCCTGATTTCCTACACTTTAGCTGTGTTGCAAGTGATGACTGGCAGATACCTGAAGTGATACCTGAAGCAGAAAAGAAGAAAACTATGATGATAGTTTGGAAGACTTTACTTCAGTTGTAGAGAAATGTAAGAAGTATTTTAAGTCCTAAACTTTTATCCTGTGACTGTGGTGGAGGGAAGAGAAAAATGCCTGTGCCTTAAGGAGCACATATGAAATCCTAATCAGCAGGAGCATTCTTGGTGCTTAGCTACCTGGTTAATCTAAGCAACTTGCCTACAGTAATAGAGTTAAGCATTTCTTGCTGTGAGTTTTCAAATTCTTTTGAAGATAGGGTTGCTTGGATTCTGACTGGGCTGAATCCATGACAGAAGAATGGGGACTATGGGAAGAGAAAAATCTGTAGATTTTCCTGTGAAGGTTTCCATCTAGGTGAGGTGAAGTGCTGCCAGAGCACACTTATGGTGACGTATGTGTTATACTTGTGTCTTTTATGTCATGTCCTTCCTAGAAGCCAGGAAGATGCTGCTGCTGCTGCTGCTGACTATTAATCAGGATCAGAGTGATAACTTCTTGCAGAAGCACTTTGGTTTAGGTATTGGATCAAGAAAGCATCTTTCTTGACAGTTTTCTAGGTATATTGTTTCAAATCTCATTTTTTTTTCTAGGAAAATTAACAGAAGAGTTGTGATTTAAAAAAAAAAATTGCTGTGTTCCCTCTAGAGATCAGGTTGCCTTGGACATTTGTAGTTTGGTTATATGTCTGGATATAACAACAGAGACAGATTTGAGGATTCTGTCTAGCAATGGATGAGGTGAGGACATCCCTGCAGATTCCAGATGATGGGTGAAGAGTCACTTGCAAGTTGGGAATATTTTTATAACATCCATTTTTATAAAATCTATTTTGGCATGTTTTATTTGAAGACTGTGATTTTAAAATTGTTGAAATGTCTAAGCCTTAAGTTGAGCACTTAAGCTAGCATTTCTCTGTAAGCACGTGAATAGCCCCATTAAAGTGCATAGAGCTAATCTTATGCTGAAGTGTTTTGCTGAATCGAGTCCCTAGAGAATTTAATGCGTGCAGAGAAAAATCTATATAAATATATGAGCATTGTTCCAAGGTTTGGTGGAAATATTTTTGCTTTCTATATGTATTTCTTAGTATACATTTCCCTTGAATGAAGTATTAATATAATTCTGCTGTTCAGCGACCCAGATGCAAGAAGCATGCCATAAATATCTTTCCCTTCCCTCCGCTCCTGCTTCCCTCCCCCC
>NW_009188721.1:11029-23392 GCF_000690835.1 Fulmarus glacialis
TTGCATTTAGTAAGTGTATCATGCTATATATTGATGTTACTATTTTATTAAGAAATTATAAAATGCTGGACAGTAATAAAATATTTCTCTTTTCAATAGCCTGAGGGCTGGATTTGTGCACTGTTCTGTACTGTTACATAAGCACAGAGAAAGTGCAAGACATCACCTGCCCTCCTACTCCAATCCAGTATAATACTAGTCATTGTGCTCAAGAAACTCTATTATCACTCTGCAAACAGGATTAAGCCACTGTTACCAGTAAGAATTACTCATAATTTGTTTTGGAAGAATCAGCCCACAGAAGTGGATCTCAGATTTTTGTTTTTGGTGATAGGGGTGTACATGCTCTCAAGAAGGTGCATGGGATGTATCCTGAAGGAGGTGAGTGTGTGAGGAACCCAAAGTTACTCAAGGCTCAGCCAGCTCTAATAAAGAGTAGCTGATAGGCATAGCCAGTGCACAGCCCATACAGCCCAGTTACTACTCTTTCTGTCCTATAGGAAACTCTGTATGGTTCCAGTATATGACCCTTCTATTCCCTGTGGAGAGGAGAAAGCAATAGCTGGGGCTGTGTATCACTACGGGGTCAGCCGCAGCTCTCTGCTGTAATAGGTGAGTAGCTGGGGTCATGCAGAGCATTATCTGTTAATGTTTCCAAGGAAGGATTTAAAATTGGGCTCCAAGGAGTGTCTCAGACTGCACTCCCTGTTGTGGCAGGGATTAATAACTGAGGCTCCCTGTTTGGTCTCTTTTTTTTCTTTTGGATTGTAGATGGCCTGAATTGCATGTCAGAGCAGCTTTCTCATAAGTGGCTGTAGGTGGAGCTCAAGGTGACAATGTTAATTTTAGGCATTTTGGTAAATATCCCAAGTTAGGCTGGGAAGACTCCAGGCCACTGTGTCGTTTCAGGAATTCTCACTGATGTGATAAATTATGTATTGCTCTAACTGGACTGGTAGATTTACAGCTCAAATCGGGCTTAAATACTTGTTGCATACCCTTTGTTTACCTGTATCACTTTGCTCTGGGCATACAGCAAGTTGTGTTGGACCATGATCCAATGTAAACATGTTAGAAAGTGTAATATTTTAGAAGCGTAAGTATGATACAGTACTTGTGAAATGGTACTTAAATCTAAATGATTTTATTTTGTTGCAATTTCAGAACCATGAGAGGACTTGTCAGACTTCTCAACCTTATTCTGTCCTTCATTATTCTGGGAGATAGTTTTCATAAGATGCTGTGGTTGCCAAGAAATATTTGTTTTATTGTTTATTAAAAAAAAAACATTGGTCATCTTCATGTACTATATGAACTACAGAATCTAGAGAAAGGAAAGACCTGTTAGGTCCATCACCTTGCCACTGCAAAATGGTTCTCTAAGATAGACTTTTCCAGTGCTTTATGCAATTTAGTTTTAAATATCTCTGCAAATAACAGGATTTTGATCGCTTCCTTAAGGAAGTTGTTGAACAACTTATTCAAAACTATTTCATTATATTTTACTTTATATTTAGTATACCTATATAGATAGGTAGATGGATATAGGTATATTTTAAAGGACAGCAATTTGTTATCTGATCTTTTCTGGGCTAGATAGAGAGAAAAAAAATTAAAGTATTTTCCAGTCCAATGCTATATATACCCAAGCGCCTTAGCAAATGTTGAGGTTTTGCCATTGCGTTTTCATATATATTTTGTTGCAGTGAGGGCCCCCCCTAAAGAGTGAGAGAGGATATACTATTGAAACAAATTCTTTTAAATACATCTTGACTTAAAAAAAAAAAAAAGCTTCTCCTATTACCATGTCTTCTTATCACAGCCATTTAATGTACCATTCATTTCAATGACAGGTAAACAAAAGAGTAAGCAAAATGAAATTGTAAATTATATCTCTTTATTTTAAATTTGTGATTACATGTCTTTGCTACTGTCCTTAATAATTCTTGCTGCCAAGCACTGCAGATCTTTATGGGCATTCCTTCTGAACTAACAATCTTATTGTTGAAACAAATTGCACAGGTCTTGTTCTTTTAATCTCTCTAAAAGATTAAAGATCAAGTAAAGAACAACATTATAGAGGCACAAAAAGCTAACATTCACTTTCATTTTGTTTTACCCTGTAATGAAACTGTTACTGTTCCTGCTAGAAGATGCACAGAAATAATTTCTAGTGTTTTAAAACATTGTAGCACATCTATTTCCCCATAAATACAATGATTCGTCACCTCTTTGAGACAACTTACGTGGTAACAATGACTTGCTGTGTAAGAGTGTACAATGAGAGGATGATTAATAGAAATCTCAGAACTGAAAACAGGTCAGTTTAAGTAAATAAGCCTAAAAATATAGCTTGCTAAAGCAGTTCATATCAAACTAAAGATAGTATTCTCTCCAATTTAAAAATTATATATATATCTCTCTTTAATATTTGAAGTTTTTAAATAAAACTTATATTCATTTTCTGAAAAGCTAGAATCCCAATAGATAAAGGACTTCCAATATTTCTAGCCTTGGTAATAGAATCATTCATGGTTACAATTTGGCAGGCTTAAGTTCCTTAATGAATTGTATCTTAATGAAATAACATGATTGCCCACATAGCTATAGATCAGTTCATGATCAAAAAAGGGATTTGAAACTCCTATGGCCTTCATCCCTTAATTACACACAGCAAGTTCCTGATGTTTTCCCTCTATAATGATAAAGGCCTTAAGAAACAGACTTGCTCCCCTCCCTTCCCAAAAACATTGATAGGACTTATGCCCGTGCTAAAATGTTTTAAGTACTTAATGACTTTTAAAATAAGTTGGACTGGATATTTGTCTACATTCTTTTCTAAGGACTTTAGTTTTATACGTAGGATGCCTGTGGGGTTATTTTGGTTAAAGTGAAAACATGAACTGAGGTAAAAATGATTCTACAAGAAAGTAGTGCTCCCATCTGAGGAGGCTTTTATTACTTTTGCATGTTGAAGTTGCTGAGCAAAACAAGCAAATGAGCAAGATTGTTGCCCGGGAAGCTAAAAATAGAAATCTTCAAAATTTGTGTGGCAATCCTGAGAAGAACCTCTTGGACTGGGATCAGTTTCTTGCAAGAAATCTTCCCACCAAAGCTTCAGATGACTGAGGAAATATCATGTATTTCACTGGTTAGGAATTTACTGGATGACCAGCACTGGTGGGAGCCAAAACCACCCTGAGCAGATGCAATTAGATGCTAAAAACATTACTAAATTTACATTAATCAGCCTTTATCTCCAAATAGCAATTTCCAGAAACTAAAATCTTATTTCCTTTAAAAATTTGTCTTTGTCTCTTTCCTGCTCTCATCCTGAACATCTTTTAATTTTTAAAGCTGATGAATATCTACGGTGATCTCTTATATCATACATCTACACTGCAATCTAGTGATGCAGCTATAGCTCTTCATGATACACCTGACCTGGCTTTAAAACAGCTAACTTGGGTACCAAGCATAGCATAGCCAGACAGGGGCCTGGAGCTCCATTTAGGCTGTTTGATGTATTTTGGCTTTAACAGTCTTTACTGAGACTCATCCTGCTTTGGAATGGACTTTTGTCAGTCACCAAACAGGTTAGTTAAGTCAGCTTGGATATGTACACACAAGCTGTGCTGCCTAGTGGCAAACCAGCATATTCTTTATTCCACTCAAATTTGCATAGGGTAAAGAAAGGTCAGTGTGTCCAGACTCCTGTGGAGGGAATAGAGAGATTTGCAACATCTAGGTGGTCTGTGGTGGCGGCTTCAAACTGAAAAAATTACAATACAGGAGTTACATCACTGCCTTGAGAGTTTATAATATTTGATTTCTCTCCCCAACAGAGGCATAAATGACCAAATTCTGACAGAGCAATGGATTTGGACAAATGAACCTTAACAGACAATCTTATAATAGCCAAAATATTCAGCCCAATCCCCGAGGCATTTAGCATAAAAGCAATGAGGCAAACCAATGCCAATTTCTCATATCACTCCTTAGATTACTTATCTGAGATTTTTACAAGTTTTCATTTTCATAGTTTATTTTTGTTACCATTGACAGAAAAAGATTTTTTTTTTCAGGCAGGATGTAACAATATTAGTGTGCTGCCTTTTGGTCAATACTATATTTTATTGTTTTTTCTTAGTAGTAGTAACAATAATAATATTTAACACTTTTATAGTACCCCAAGTGTTGAAAAGAGATTTGCTGCCAACAACTCGCTATCTTCTGTAGGCTAGCTAGATATTGTGTCTCCATTTTAGAGATAAGCTGAGACAGAAGATCTTTAACAGCCAGCCTTTGGAAAGTATCCATAATTGTTGGTCTTTGAATTCTTTGTCCAACTCTAATTTCCAAAGGTTCCTGGCACACCTGCCTCTTCTGTTACCTTCAACAGGGGAATCAAGTATTACTCTGAAAATAGGAACTGAGGAGGATAATTGACAGGGTGTCTGCATTTGCGTAAGATGGCATTTCCTTATATGTGCATTCTGTTCTTCAGTCTCCAGCTGTTTCATACCATACCCAGCATATGCTCCACCCATCTTGCAGCCACAGTCCCACTGCTGCAGAGCTCAGCAAGCAACCTCAGTCCGTAGAGACTTTAGAGAGGCTCTAGCCACTCTACTTTTCCTTCCTTCTCACTTTTCGCCCATCAATCATCTCTATATTCCTGCTTGCTATCTGCTGGTTTATCCATGCATTCTCTTTAATTGTAGTCCCTTTCTACCATTCTTCTGTTCTTACATTCCTATGCTTGCTTGCAAATGGCTGAAGAATCTTAGTGGTGTAAGTGTGATGAATTTACCAGTCCAAAAGAATATTAAAATTAAGTTAAGAGCAGTGTTCCATCATGTGTTACACCCCCCGTTTGCACCACATCTTTTGTATGCAGAAGTTCACATTTGGTTCTGCTTTCCTTCCCTCCTACGCTTACATTTCCTCCACATACACACATCTGTTTCCCTTTCTCCAATCAATGGTAAGATTCAGCAAATGGGTATACATTACTGCTTAAATAAAACCACAGTAAAAATCTACTGGTGTATTTGTGGGTGTGTAGATGTAACATTCAGAATGAAAATACCATCAATTTTATCCGTTCGTGATAAATTGTGTAAAAGAGCCTGTCATGAAAGTATGTCTAGTGCAGGAAAAGAGCAGAAGGCAGCATGAAAGACTCATGTGGGACCTTGTGGTACCTGTATTTGTATTATTTCACAGTGGAAGGCTGATGAGTTTGGTGTGTGATACTTAATATGCATTGAAAGATGCTTGTATCTTTAGGATTTCTGCAGATGCTGCTTATATATCAATTTATTACATAGGATAGCATATGAGGGTTTTTATCACTGAGTTTTAATCAAAACTGGGTTGAAAATGAAATTGGATAATCCTCTTTTTCATTTGGGAGGACTTTTTTTTTAAATAGTTCATCTCTTCCAATGTTGGTTTAAGCAAAAAAAATTCTGATCTGAAATGGGCTTTTGAACAAAGGTCTGATTTAAATATAGATAGGAAAGGGCAACATTTTTTCTTTCCTGCGTTTTAGTGCATTCCAGCAAAGTCTGCCAGTGCATGTTTGTAATTATTTACAGAAAAATCCAGCCAAATTTCTGTACTTCTCCCTCCAAATATTTTGCAGTGCATCTTGAGAATATAGTCTTCCGATAGCAGTTTCATGGTTAAAGTTGTAAACGTTTTTTTATTAAAAGCTTTTAATGTTGACTTTCATAGAGGAGAACTTTTCTCTTTTCTCTTGGAGTGTGATGTGTAGTCAAAAGAAGGTACTTGGAAAGGACTCAAATTCAACTGCACAAGCTGTTTTTTGAGAGGATGGAAACTGAGAAGAAATTGTTTTCATTTTTACAGCAAAAGACTTTGCTTTTTGAAAAGCCTTATAAAAATGCCTTGTCTGGAGACTTAATACTCTTGACTAGCATGAGAAAGCATCAGGGTTATTATTAAGTAGGTAGGACTTTCCCTGTAAGACTGGGTTCAATGCACTGGAGCTACTACAAATACTTGAACGTCAGTTAAAAAAAAAGTTTTTGCTAAATCTTGCAAGATTTAACAGGTCTTTTTACACGTTTAGCAGAACTGTGCAAGGGAAGAGGAAAAGGCAGAGAGGCTTGCCTATTTTCAGACATCATACTTGGGTCTGTAAACCTGCAAAGAGATGAGATCTCTGAACCCATTTAACAGTTTGCTACTGCTGAAAGGAGGATTTCAGGTTCTGTTCTCCCCTGCTTCCTCTTCTAACATCCCTTACTTCTGCCCCATGGTCCAACCTCTTTTTTACAGGCACTGTTACTTGTTCAACCACTCATGAGCTGATTCAGCTCATTAAGTCAGCAGAAAGCAGAGTGGTGTTTTTTTTTTTTTTTTTTTTGCTGAACCAGGCAGGCTTTTGCAATTTTATTTGTTACATTTGTCATGGAAGAGTCTGCACAAACACATAACAAAAAGACAATCACAGTCCTGAAAAACATACAGTATTTTAGAAGTCAGAAGGATTTAGATATGTGCTTAAGCCATTACTAATTCAGGGCCCAAAAATTTTCCCAGTGCAAAATAAAATCAGGATATTCTGATGGGCAACAGCATACCAGAATCGCAGAACCGTGCTCTCTGAAGTTCTGCAATCCCTGTCATCCCGGAATAATTGAGAAGCAGGGTTGTTTTTTTCATTTAAAGGTCTGCTTGGATGTTAGCATTTCACAAACACTGGGGAAGTCCAGGTTAAATTGGCTTCCTCTTCAGCTTTAAAGCTGGCACACTTTCCTCCCCTTAACCTCTCTGTGTTTAGCCCCTTATGTTTTCCAGAAAGTTCAGAGACAGATTGCGTTCTCTACCTTGTTCATAAATGCAACCCCCACACACATTTGTTGGTTTGTTCAGTGCTCTGAAATAGGTGATTTGTGTTTCTTTTCTATTGAAAATGATGATGTAATGGGTAAAACATCAGGACTTATTAATCAAAATGCTGAAGTCGTAATTCCATAATGGAAAAAGGTAAAGGTGCTAAGCTAAGCTTTACTACAACTCCATTACAGCTTTTTAGTTTTTCTGCTTCTTTAACAGCTCTGGTAGCATGAATGTTGTTTCAGACCATAATTAATGACAATAATGAAATGGCTTTGTTTTTTGGTACAAAGTAGCTTTTCCTTTTATTGTTTCAAGTGAGGAGAAAACACCATACCAATCTTGATTTTTTGAAACATGGTTGCTACTGAATGAAGTAGTTGTACTTTATTTCTGCAACTATACTAAGACATCAGTAAAATATGATCTGAAAGTAGTAAGCCTCCCAAAAGGCCTAAATTAGACATAACATCCTTGTAGTTGCATGTGTTCAAAAGCAGGATATTTTAAAACCTACAATTTAATCTGAACATGTGTTTATTATTAGCAACAGAGGTTAGGCCTTCACAGATTATACTGTGCACAAGGAGGCATAATAGGATGCTTTTACCCTTAGCTACTGACAGTGGTGAAGACAAAAGGATTTGAACCAATGGTTGAACATCTTTTAGCCTTGTTCCAGCCTTTTTTTCACCTCTAAGTATAGAGATACAGCAATAACTACAACCCATCTACAGAGATATGATGCTCATTACTGCACATGTCATGAAAGGGACACAAGGAACTATCTCTTTGTAAGGAAAACCTATTTATAATGCCTGGTATTAAAATTTAAATGCATATTTTTATATTACACCTCTTAAGGAAAAGGAAACCTTGTATGAGGGAATGAAGTCTTATGCACACCCCATATATGAGTATTTGTAATAGCATTTGCTCTATAGACAGTAAAAGTACAGAAAGAACTCTAGATGCATAATAGAAGGATGACAATGGTAAATTAGCTGAATTTACGACAAACTGGTACATAATTTCACTCAAATATCAATAATATTATAGAGCTATGTAGTTCCTTCCCCTCTGAAAATAGTATGTTGAACATCTATAAAGCAGAAAGGTCAGTAATTTGTCCCATTGACTTTCTAATACCATGTAAGAAATAAATTGGGTAGAAGTTGTCAACCATGGATTACATAGATTACAGAAATGGAAAAAAAGAAGAGAGAGTTTTGAATTTTGTTTTGTTCCTTTTGCCTCCAGCAGTTGAACTTGGAATGAAAAAAAGAGAAAAGAAAGCTGCTTTATTGACACGTTGATAGTTTACAGCTCTTTAATTATAAATCTCAACCTTGGCCTAAATGTCTTTCAAAATGGTTGGAGTTTCCTAAAATCTAAAATCTTGGTGTAAGACTAGCTAAACAACAATTACAGAGCAAACAGTTTTCAATGTGAGAAGTATGGAAGGAGCCTCATTTGGGCGTTGTCACAAGAAGACTTATTTGAGAGCCTGTTACTAAATCTTGTCCTTCAGTATGCAGATCCAGAGTCGCCGTGATTACTTACTGTTGCCTTTGCAGATGAACAAGCTGTGTTGCAACTGTTTTTAGAAATGTTTTGTTGCCATTAATTCAGCAGTCACTTTTCTTTTTGTGGGATTTCCTCATTTCAGAACTTGAGACTTATCTACACGGAGCAATTAATGAAAATTAATGTGAGTCAACTAAGGATGTGACTTAGAAATAGATCAGTTAAACGTCATTAAAACCCCCAAGGACACTTCTTATCCAGAATTCAAGTGGTCCTAATTTAATTTAATTTACTTCTACAGTGAAGTTAGATCATTCAAATGTAATTCTAAAGGAGAACATCCACATTAGGGCTTAATGCAGTTTTACAGCTCCTCTTTAAAGTAACATTTTTAGTTAATTCACTTTCCTGATTGTCCCCATATAAATAAATCCCTAATCCCACATGTGTTTTTAGTTCTGGCTAATCCTTGACACTTCTTAATAAGGGACTGCATAGTCCAGATAGCATCTATACCATTTGCTGAGCTGGAAAACATCCAATTTCCAGTCTCTGCTGCATCTGGTAAGACTTGGTCTCTGACTATTCAGCTTTACCAGCAAACTATAGGGTAGTTGTAAGGCAGGCTAAACCTAAGGCAATAGGTTCTTGTTCCCCAAGTCAACTAGCTGATACTAATACAATCAGACTGTCATCTATTAACCAAGCTAAAAAGCTTTTAAACTGATCTGCAGGGGATATTTTTAGCATCTTCATCCAAACTTTCCCTGAGGGGTGAACCATTTTCAGTTAAATGTCATGCGTGAGAGGATGCTTGAACCTTGCTGTAATGCCAAGGTGTAATTATTGGACGGAGAGCTTGAGAAGGCTGCGTCGGGGGAGATTTAAATTCCATACTGGATTTCTTAGGTGTCAGTCAGCAAAGGCTGCCTAGAGGATGTATAGGATCAGTATATGTTTCAGCAGGCAGCTCAGTACCTCAGGCATTTAGGTAATTTTAGGTGCTTATGCCGTTATATGTTTCTCCAAGAGGACTTAATGCTGATAAGAAATTATACCATTTGAGCTGTGGTGTTAAACCAAATCTGAATTGTTATGCTTGTGTTTTTTTTGCTTTTAAGTGGAGCTTTGAAGTAAAGACACAGAGATGAAATACAGATAGTGATGACACTGTGGAAGTAGAGTGGCCCTTATCATATGTGGAGATGAATTTCAGCCTTGTGACAAAACTGTATGATTGATCCTGCTATGTGCGGGTCCTTGGTCATTTAGGTTCAGGAGTCGAAAGTAATGAAGAGGGTTGACAGATGCATCATTTATTTGTATAAAGTTGGCCACAGAAACAGTGCCCTTAACCATGCTGGCCTTATGAGCTGCCAAATTTGGAACAGACTTTTGAGCTGAATTGCTTTTGGATTCTATCAACTATATTGATCAGATCTCCACTAACTACAGTGGGAGTGAGGACATTTAGGTCACATGTAGAACCCTATGTTTAGATGTCTTAATCTAGAGGTAAGTCCCATCCTCATAACTTTTTACGGAGCATCGAATGGTCTTTCGATCTGTGTACAAGCTATAACATGATGATACAGTAAATCCAACATTAGAGCTCTTAGTCTTGGATGGAAACCACCCTGGCCACAGGACAGAACAGCCCCACTCCCATGGCTAGGTTAGACTTCTCTGAAAATTTTTGGCGGCCTAGCTTTGTTTCTTCTGATTTTATGCCAGTTAGGTGTGGATGATCTGTATCACCCCAATTTTAGGGGGAAGCAGGTGTTTCTGTGGTGACATACAGTTATCACAAAAGCATGAAGCCAGTATAAGGTCCAAGTTGTGTTATCTAGCAAATTCAATAGAACTATGGTTATGTGCCCACAGTTAAGCCAGAAGAAAGGTTTACTGCTACGTGACCTGGCAGTACGCAGAATTACAGCCTCATATCCCACTGAAATAGGAGCATAGGCATTTCCTCTTGTGGGGAAAAAAAAAAATTAAAAAATTAATCTTTTGAAAAGCTTCTGCTAATTACACTTCTATTTTAGGTCTCAGTCAAAAGGCAGTTTCAGTTGCTAGGTACCTACTGCCCTTGTTCTGAGTTTATAGTAGTGCAATAGTATCATTATCACTTCTTCCTTCAACACCAAGTTTTCCAAAAAGGTTTCCTATCCACGTATTTAAAAAGGCCCTCAAACCTTAGCTTCTGAGCTCTGATAAATCATAGCCTGAGGTGGTCTGGTTGGAAAATGAGAAGCCACTGAATAAAGAAAATGCTGAAATTTCACTCTCCGTAGGGATTACCAGTTTCATTAGCTTCAGTGAAAACCACATTTCACTAAATTTAGAGCAGCAGCAGAGCTCAATACAGATAATGCATTTAATGTATGCTCTGGGCAGTGAAGTTGAAACTATTTTCAAGTAATTTTCTTCAGTGGTGGATGCAGCCATCCTGTAAGTTTTCTGATAACTTAGAGTTTTTCTTTCTCAGAACAGCAAGTGATACTCTTCCAAAGCAGCCAAAATTCTCCATGACAAAGGTGTATCATCATTTCATGTAGTGTCATGTTTTATCACCACCTGGTAATATAATGTCACAATATGATAGCACATGCACTTCAAAGATACGTTTTTTTCCCAGTTCTGTACTCATGTCAAACACTGTTGAATAATGTAGAGGCTTTTCATTTTTTTTTCCACATGCATCTTAACTCTACCAAACTAAAGACAGTTCAAACTTGATGGGAAGGCAAAACACCCAGATGTATTCTCCTTAGAAAAATGAAGATGTAGTTATTGTGTATTTATACAAGGCAACAGAAGTGTGTGAACAAGACAGGAAGTGAAGATATGGGATACAAAGCAAAATTCCATGGCAAATATGGTTTGTTTTTTTTCATGGTATTGTTAATTGTATGGCACTGAATTACCCTGTATTATGGGCAGACATCAGATATTTATCTCACTTTTGATGACATCAAGTGTTCAGTTTTCTGCCCTGAAACCTTTGACAATTACTTTTGACAATGTACAAGTAAGCTCAATTACATAGTAAATAATAATTTTTCAATAATTAAGGTGATGTGACTTCATGGTCCATGACTATGGCTCTTAGTGACAACAGCAATCAAACAATAGTAAAAGTAAACAGAAATTTACTTGAATGTTTATGTCTGCTCTGGAAAGATTATTTTTAGCATTGTGTTTTAGACTTCTTCCAGATTAGATCTGCAGTTTGCTAGGACAAAAATATTTGTCTCTACCTAAGTTTTTGGCTATACATTTTAATCAATTTGTCTATGCGGTAGTATACCAATGTTTAAGTATTTGGATATTTTTAAAAATTCTTTAATGCAGAACACCTTGTGCTATTACAAAGCAGATGTTATATGTCCCATCAGTACTGGATGGCCACCTTACCTACTCTTTATTTTAAATTAGAATAAGTGTAAATGATTGTACAGGGATAAGACATAGGGGAGTCTGGCCAGGTAGAGTTAAATATCTGGTGATACAATTAATGTCTGGTAAAAAGATGACTGTTTTCAATGTTATGTGCTACATTCTACATGGCTAGGTAGTAACTAAATACTTCAAGCCTCTTGCACATTGTTTCTCTGAAGGTCATATTTGTTACAGGGTTTTTTAGCAGAGACTTGTGTTTCTTAGCAGGGACTTGTGTTCCTTGGGATTGATACAACGGAAATTGCAGTCCTTCCCACATTACTAAACAGGTGGGAGCATTGCACAGAATAAAGATCTACTATAGAAAAGATGAACTGATCTACTGTATTTTGCTTTCTTTCTAGGGTGCAATTGGTTTTGCAAGGCTTAAGGGTGGCTAGAATTAAAGATGTTAGAAATAAATGTTTTTGGCATTGTTGTTCATTTAAACAGTGGGATTATCTGGAAATGCATTGCTGAGGTCCCTATCAGTTTTTTCAGCTTCCTCTCTCCCCTTCCCCC
>NW_009188722.1:0-1323 GCF_000690835.1 Fulmarus glacialis
GGGGGGGATTACAGGGAATTTGGTCTTTAGAAACGAAAAGCCGTACTTCTAGCGGAAAAAAATATCTGCTTTATTACAGGCAGAAGTGTCAAAATGCGCGTCTAAGGGAGAATATAGTCCGGGTGTGTTATATAGAAACACACGTGAATTGTTTGCATAAACGCGCGGGTTTGCGCGAATGTACAGTATATGCGTATGACATATATGTACCCGTAGGCACACATTTATGAAGGCACGTACTACATTTTTGCGCGGTTATATATAAAATATACATACACGTATGCACATGCACATATTTAGCAATACGCATTATTTTACCTTTTATCATATACAATATTTGTGTTCGTGTGTTTATATATACTCAGCTACCCAAACGTATGCGCGTATACATGCAATATAGTACTGGATGTGTGGATATAAATATATACTCAGATAAAGGTGTATATACACGTGTTTGTATACGTCCATATATACAAACTCATATGTATGTTCATGCCTATATTTTGGTACAGGTAAATGCAATTCGTATAATTCCGTACACGCTTTCGTTTGTGCTAATATACGTGTATTTGTACACACATTTTCCTTCTCCTACTAATACAGAATTATAGTGATACGTTTCGTAGCATGTGCTGAGATAACTCCCGTATAATACTAAATGCTCTTGGTTAATATTAAGAAATGTCGTCATCCTTCTCAACAGAATAAATAGGGTGAAAGTAAATATGCTCAAACATGCGCTTTTCTCTGCTCTTTTCGGGTTATTTACAGCTTCAGGGAAGCGCTCGGTGCATGACCGCGAACTCCACGCACACAATTTCTTTGTTTAATATCTCGGTGTTTCAAGGCAGCGGCGTGTCGGCTCGCAGAGCCCCCGCAGCAGCGCCGCGTTTAACCCTGCCTGTAAACCCCAAAAAGCCCCTCAAAGGGCGAATAAACTCCAAAACACCCTTTCCACAACAAAAAATTGCTTTTTCCCCCCGCCTTTTCTTTCTTTTACAAATTCGAAGCGTTAAACTGCAGCGTGCCCTGAATAATGATAATTTCAAATAGTGATTTTGTTCTTGTTTAATAACTTATTTATTAAACATTTTAGGCTTGGGCAGGCTCTGGCTTCCAGCAGGTTCCCGGCGGGGAGTGGAGCAAAGCCAGGCGCGGTTTCCCCGTTTTTTTCCCCGTTTTCCCCCGTTTTCCCCAGATATTTTCTCCCTGCGCTTTGCAGGAGGTGCCGGCGGCACCCTGGGGTGCAGCCTTTCCCCGCCTGGGCGGGCGTCACTCGCCCGTGACGTCATGCGTGACGCCAGAAGCTCCGGGAGGGGGACA
>NW_009188722.1:1371-1820 GCF_000690835.1 Fulmarus glacialis
GGCGGTCGAGCGGCGGTCATAAACCCCCCCCCACGCGGGGGGAGCCGTCGGGGCTGCGGGGAGGCTCCGCGACGGCCGCTCCGGTCCAGAAAAAGGAAAAAAAAAAAAATCCAAAAAAGGAGGAAAAGGGGCAATGCAGACACTGTGAGCGCAGAAGCGCGTAGGTAACCGCGCGGCTCCGCGTGTGCAGGCCAAGCGCGGGCTATAGGTTCCCGTGCTCGCTTATAACGCTCGCCTATAGGGTCCCGTGCTCGTCTATAACGCTCCCCCGGCCCCTCGCAGCGGTGCTGGGTCCCCCGGCCGCTGCAGCACTGGCGGTCGTGCAGGGACCGGTTACACTTTGATCTTCCCACTCCGGATTCTGCTCTGAATTACTCGCCTTTGAACCGATTCGGGGTTATTTTCTTAATTTCTGGCCCGGAGGGAAGATCCCGGCCCTGAATCGCGGC
>NW_009188722.1:2339-2582 GCF_000690835.1 Fulmarus glacialis
TCCCGGCCCTGAGTCGCGGCGCTGCGGGCCGGACCCGCTGTTCCCTCCGCGCTAGAAAGCGGCTGGGGATGTTTGTCTGGCTTTGCTGAACGGGCGGATGGATGGAAAGCTCAAAATCTGCTTTTCTTTCCCCCTGTGTTACCAATACTGACCCTTCTCGCCCTGATTTCGGCGTGTCTGTAGGGGCCGCCAAGCAGAAGCGGCTTTACCGGATGGGAGGCAGGCCCTCCGACGGGCCCCCGA
>NW_009188722.1:2753-9947 GCF_000690835.1 Fulmarus glacialis
TTTCCCCCCCTTTTTTTTTTTCTCCCCCCCAGCTAGAGATCTTTCCCCGATGTCCCCAAACCCGCACTGGACCGGCTGGAAACCCCCAGACACCTCCACCCCGGTTAGCATCCCCGCCCCAGTGGGAAACTGGGCTGAAACTGGGAGACGTGACACCCCCCTCCCCCGCTCCCAATCCCTGTCCTCAGCTCCAGCCCTGTATCCGAGGCGGAAAATGCAGATGGGAAGGGGAGGAGGAGAGTCTCGGGGAGAGCTGTAAAACCTTTACACGGCGGCCTCAGCGAGCCGCTGCCGGGTGGCGCCGGGCCAGGTGAAGGCTCCCGCCCCCTCCCTTTGCCGTTGAACTTGAAACTCAGAAAACCTGGGGCAGAGCAGCCCCAAAACCTGGGGCAGAGCAGCCCAAAATATGTGGCAGAGCAGCCCAAAACCTGGGGCAGAGCAGCCCAAAACGTGGGGCAGAGCAGCCCAAAACCTGGGGCAGAGCAGCACAAAACCCGGGGCAGAGCAGCCCCAAAACCCGGGGTAGAGCAGCCCTGCGAGGTCCCGGGAGGGCGGTGGGGTGGAGGGGGCTCTGGTTTGGTTTTAGTAAGAAAATTGCGTTTAAACAGAGTCGCTGGAGAGGCACCTTCATCCGCCGGCCGGCCCTCCCCTAACCATTTGGTGAAGGTGCTTTCCTCTGGTACAGCTAGGCCCATTTCGGGTTTAAGTGGAAATTAAATTTGCAGTAGGTGAACCCAACCTGTGCAAAAATTTTTCTTGGTAAGTTTTCCTCTTGCAGAGAAGGCCCATGATAAAGGTCTCCTCTTCTCTCTTCTCTTCTCTTCTCTTCTCTTCTCTTCTCTTCTCTTCTCTTCTCTTCTCTTCTCTTCTCTTCTCTTCTCTCTCTTTTTTCCCTCCTTTGTTTTCCCCTAAATCAAATTAAAATGTACCAAAGATCCACCTACGAATTTAAGCACGGCAGAAACAGGCGCAGTGGGAACACCTCTCCGAGTCCTTCCTTCACGCCTCCCCCCCTTCCCCAGCCTTTGACTCCTTTCTTTTGTTCAAGTTCATGCCCACTGCACAAAGTGTCTGGACTGCTTCTTTTTTCTTCCCCTTTCCCCTTCAAAGGATTTTGTCATTGAACTTGAGCCCACGTTGTAAACATTCTTGGGTCTTACAAGCATCTTGATGGGATGTCATTAACAGGGACCTCAGAAAGACTCTCTGTCTTTCCCTGCTTCGCTTTCAGCAGAATCAAAGGTACATTTTTTACGTCCTCACTCCATTTGTTTCCTAATCTGAGTCCAAAAATAAAATACAGTATAAAAGGGAGCTCTGCGTCTCTTTCTTTTTAATTTTTTGATTATTATTATTTTTTCAAACTCTAAGATGACGTGATCTCTTAGTGTGTGTGCTGCTGTACATCACCATGTCATTTCAGACCTGTAAACAAAACAGGAAAACTCCTCATTGTAGTTACATCCAATAAATTTAAAACGAAATTCGTTACTCTAAAGTACTGCCAGGGAAATGCCTTTTCGATGTATTATAGAGTTACACTCTGTACAAAGGCAAAATATAATTAATTTTCCATGGAATCAATGTTATCTTTCTCTGCTAGATGACTTAATTGCTTTTTATAAAATTAAAAAAATAAAAAAAAAGAAGATTAAACAGGTTTATTGTTTGCAAGCAGACTCGCCATTGATGGGTCTCACGCCACTCTGGAAGTGCCAATTGGGATGAAATATTCCCTAAACAGCAACTAAAGCATTCTTCCCATTAGGGTTTTTGCTCTGATCTACAGAAGTAAGCGTCCAAGTGAGAAATATTTCCATTTTCCGAGCTGAAATTTAATACAGTCATGGTTTTCTAATGGGTTTTTGTTCATTCACACTCAAAACCATTTCATTCCTACTGCAGAGAACCGTGTGCTGAATGTTAATGTCCACTGTAAGACTGTGAAATATCCGCATTATAGATCCGGGTGCGATTTTCTGTTGCAACCAAAAGACGGAGAAAAAGAGGCTCTTTTCAATTCCTTTCAAGCACCGTTTTGTCTTTATTCTGATGGCTAAACACTTTTTTTTTTTTTTTTTTTCTCCCTTAAAGGACGATAAATGAACAACCCGAGGCTGCCCATTTGCATTTCGCCGCATCCCTCAGCCTCCGTCACCCTCTTCGGCATCAATTTGCGTGCAAGAAAGTGCAAGAAAGAGGCGATTCCTCCTGCTCTCGGCCGGGCAGGAGGAGAAACCAGAGCCCGGCGGAGAAATGAGGGGGGAAAGCCCGATTTGTTCAGTCCCGCAAACCTTTGCTCCGGCTGAGGCTGCACCCCCCGGGGACGCCGGACCCGACCCGCCGGGAGCGGCTGCGGCCCCGAGGACGGGCTACGGGAGGAGGGAAAAATCACTTTTAAAGCACAATTTTACCTAGAAAGAGAGAAGCCCTGGCTGCACCCGAGCTCACCTTGCAAGCGTCTCCTGTCCCCTTCAATAATTTGCAGCCCGGTATATTTTTTACAGCACCTGTAGGATTTTCCCTAAACACCCAAGGCTGAAAGAGGATTTGGGGTTTTTTTTGAGGATGCACCCACTTGCTTTTAATTTTTATAAGCAAGTAAGAAAGCCTTTCTGTACGGCCACAGGAAGGGTACTACCTAATGAAGAAAAATGCATGGAAATCAGTGTGTCAGTTATTATACAGGGGGTTTTGCACAAAGAAGGGAAAGAAAATCCTGGTTGTGCTTATCTTCAGTTGCATAAAGCAACTGAATTAAAGGATCTGTTGCTTTTTAATGCCATTAATTCCTGACTGATGCATAGGTATGAGGCTAGCGAGGGGGCTTGGGGCACTGAGGCACAGGACACCTGGTGTGTGCGGTGGCCAGAAGAAACCCGGGTCCCACCTGGGTCACCTTCCAGGGACCATTTATCAGCATATCGAAAAGATTTAATTTACTACAATTCAACCCCAACTCGCCCTCGCACAGCCCTGAAACCATCAGGGGCCCATCCTGGGTCTGCAACCCAGAAACCAGGTACAGGCAAGAATATCAAAAGAAAAAGGGAATGAGGTGTGGAAATGTCAGGGACAGACCCAAGCCTGTAAAAAAGGAGCCGATACGGAGCTTACAGCAACGCTGAGCTGCCGAAATGGAAACCGAGCGCATGGGCTTTCATATCTGCTTCCCACCGAAATGCGCTGAAATGCTGGAGGGGGATTGAAATGGGAGGGATGGAAGCAGAGACAGGTCTGTGTTTGCATGCTTATGTTTCAGCATCACTCGATGGTTTATTTAAAAAAAAAAGTAACCTGGACTCACGGCTTCATTTCCTCATTAAAGTCTCAGTTTAGCAGGATACTTCAGTGACTGCTTGAAGCAGGTGAATGAGGCACAGGAGCTTAATCTGGCTTAAAACCAGCACCTTGTGGGACATGGGGCTTCTAAGGTTGTCCTCCAGCACCGCACGCAGCCGCAATGGTCGCAGTAGCTGCGTGTGTAAATAACCGAGGTTGCAGGGACGGTCATTGCTCACCTGAAGGGCTGTTAGCAGATGAGGGAAAAGAGGAAAAGGTTTCTGGCTTGGAAAACCCCATCAGGAAAAGGCTAGTTGGAAGAAATATCTTCCTGAAAAAAAAATGTCTTTATTAAAATAGCTATATGCCTTCATCTTGCCTCCCCTGCCCGCCGAATGAATGAAGTGATATAAAAGAAATTTCCTTTTGCTTTAGCAGTCACTGGCTCAGGTACCTGCATACACATTCTCATCCGCACACCAAGCCAGGACTTTTTATAAAATTTATCAGAAACATGAGCATTGCTTTGGCTTTCCTGGAAAAATAATAACCATATTCTTTTCTCACGTATTTTGGTTTTTTAGCAGTTTACCACATGAAACAGGAGAGGCAGGAAATGGAATGTAACTAAATTATGTTAAATGCCATTTTTCCTGCACTGTGAAATGCTTGAAGGCACTGGGGCTCAGTCACTGTCGGGAGCAACAGCTTCCAGCTTCCGTCCAGGGCAGAAGATCTAAATATGCACCGAAAAGCTGGGAGCTGTGTTGGGGTGCAGCTCATTTGGCCTTGCTGAGCACACATGGCCCTGAGGATGAGGGTGAGCCTTTCCTTCTGCAGGGCTGCCTGAGCGCAGCATCTCTCCCTGTCGCTCTCTTCAGCTCCTGAGCTTCTGTCGGTGTAAATCAATAGCAATTCCCCTAAAGTGCACCAGCAAAATTGTGCAGTCCCTTGCATTGGTTAAAGTTCAAAGCAATCTCCTCAAATTTAGTGCGGAGGAGACTGGGACCGTTGTTTCATGCACATTTGCAGGGAATGAAGCAGAGCCTTTCTACAGCATGAGCCATTATTTTATGTCACCTTATTATGGCTTCTATTTGTCCCTCCACAATATCCCTCGGTCGACACTGCTGAAACACCCACCCGATGCTGCAGATCCGCTGGGGATGGAGCTGTTGCTTCCTCCCACGGCAACAGAGATTCCTTCTCCTACAGCAGCTTTCTCTGCCTCTTCTCTCCATCTGTCCTGTGCGAGCAGTGGCCTATTAAGACAATGTCTTTCAGATGGACAAGAGATTCGTGACCTGCAATAGCTAAAGCAGCATGTGCTCTTGTGTTCTTTCATATGTGCACCCAGAAATGGTCCCCATGGGCCTGTGAAGATGAGGCTGAGCCAGACAGTTGAGAAAGAAGTGGGAATTCATGGCTTCACAACTTGTTCTCTTTATCCACGAAGAAATTTTGCCTTGGTGGAAGAAGAGGAATTTGATCATGGTTTTTGGACATCCAGAAATACGGAACAAAGGAAAGTAGGAATAGATTAACTCCATGGAGCGTGATGTATTTGGGACATGCTGGGACCTCCTACACAGGAGCCAGCTATACGCAGAGTACCCAGGCAGCGAGCCCAGTGCCCTCAGACATGCTGCTTGGTCCGTGACCTCTTTGTGCTGGGGATTTCCAAGCTGCGACCGTCCTTCCTTCCCCTCCTTCCTCCAACACTAACTTCCTCCCATTTTTTGGATGCTCGTTTTTTAACCCTGGAGAATGTTTGCTAACGCAAAATATTTCCTCACCTCTGAACTTGAAATGCATTGCGGCAAACACGTTGCAATCCGCTGTGTACTGGTCCTCCAGCAGCACAAGCGGCTGAGCTGGGCTACCCATGGGGACCATTTGCTGGGCTAATGCTTCTACCGGTGTCACACAGACACAAAGCACGGATCGGTTGTTAAGTCAAATGCCTTTACCATCTCATCATTTCTCGCCTATGATATTCCTCAAGAGTCTGCGTGAACTCTTGGATGCTGGTGCCGAGAATATACAAGTTCCTGATTCAGGGCGCAGCACACAAACGGCCCGCGTGGTTTTGGCTAATTGATTTTTTTTTTTAATTTTTAATACACTTTAGTACCTTCACCTATATGTAAAAAAACAGCCATAGAGAGTTTAATCATTAGAAACAATATGTAAACTGATGTGCTTGATTAAATTTAACAATGTGTGTAAAACCATAAAGGCCAGTGCTGAGCTAGAAGAGACAGGCAGGTGCTTCTTGTTAAAATTCCTCTGCTGAATTACATGGCAGGTTGGGGTGAGTTTCCTGTCATTTGACGGCTCACCCTTTTTGCAACAACCATCTATCTCCCCCAAGATTATAAAATAGTGCTTAACGTCTCTGTATTTCTTGAATATACTTTTGAATAATGACATTTTTCTTCTTTTTAAATATATCAGCCTATCCCAGATCTCAGATTATTTTCCTGAAAAGATCTGATCCTTATGTAAGATGGCCCTAACCAATTATTTTGCTCCTATTTCTCCCTCCAAGAAGGCAGGCACCGGCATTTAACACTGAGATAACTTCAGTGTATTTTTCCAGAACCATCAGAAACAATTTTGCAACCTCCAGCCCTTCACAGCAGCGTCTTTCCCCAGCCCTGAGACCTTCCTCCCCACCGACGTTAAAAGAGAAAGTGCTTTTGTGTAAATGGGGAAACAAGCACTGTGGTGTTGCAGCTCCTCAGACGTAAGGTTTTCACAAGCAAAGGAAGGTCAGTGGTATTTTTATGGGAATCCCTGGTTAATGTATGTTGCCGTCTCTGATAAAGACCCTCGTTTTTCTATTCCTATTTTCATGAACTCCCTCACTCCCTAGTCCCGAGCGCCCCATAACTTAGGAGGGTTTTCAAAAGAAACATGAAGGTTTGTACACAGCGGCAAATGTGCCCCAGGTACAGACTCTCCCGAGCAGACCAAAGAACCGGCTTCTAAATAAATGTTTACATAAAAATCGCACACCTTAAGCTTTATGGTACCTTATGGCTCTGTCTGCGGTCTGGGCAGGCGATGCGAGGCGGGGGGTGTTTAGGTGCACAGCCCTAAGCGCAGCCCAATGTACGCCAAGGGAAGCGTAAGAGACCCAGGCACTGGTCTTGCTGGCCAGATGGGATGGGGAATGGCTGGAGCCAAGCAGGCTGCTGCCCTCAGCTCTGCTGGCAGGCGAGGAGGGGGCTGATGAAGCCCCCAGGGCTGGGAATCTCAGCTGGGGCTTTTAGAAGAACCTCGGGGAAATCAGTGTGTGTTTTTAACTGGCAACCAGAGAGATTCTGGTCTCAACCTTATCACTTTGTTCTCATTAATAAATGGGCTTTTCCTCCACGATGACTCAGCTCAGTGCAAATGAAAAAAAAGGACAAAGCTCATTCCTACAGCCGTGCGCAGTCCCAGTTCTGAGAGGAAAGGGAGAGTCAGGCATAACAAGCCCTTCTCTGTGCTCTATCAGTCCCTGAGTCTGGATAGCTTATGGTAAAGTGTGAGAGCACTTTTCCTTACGCTTATGCTTATTCTGCTTTACCCCTTCAGTCTGAATTTGGCTGCGTTGAGAACAACAGGCACCTGGGAATCACAGTTCTAACCCATCTGCATGGTGCTTTCCATGCCCCGGGCCAAGCCCCCACCACTGTAAATCAGTGGAGATAGTATTTTTCAACACAAACCATTGAACCACCCTCAATTTTTGTACTTCTGATTTCCCACGTGCTCTTTTTTTGTTGCTAAATCTACTGCTGAGCCTATGCCTGAGCTGCCGGTGTTGGGACACCAGCCACCCAGTTTCCTGCCCCTCTCCCAAGTTCCCCATCACCATCAGTCCGTAGAGGATGTGAAATCTGGAGTGAGATTCCAGGGCTC